>NC_133652.1:34826572-35083016 GCF_009905375.1 Apium graveolens
TCATTTTCATTGTTCTCAAATTTAATACATTTATGTAGGACTTCTTATAAGAAAGTTATGGAAACTATTATGGAAGAATAAAGAAATTTTCAAACTCTTATATCATATGGACATAAAGTGATGGTCTTCAAATGTCATTGGTTTGATCATACAAAACATGTCAAAGTTGATAAACATCGGATGACAACCGTGGATGTGAAATCAAAACTAAATGCCGAAGATGTTTTTGTGTTGGCTAGTCAAGCCCATCAAGTATACTATGCACCGAATATTTTTGAATGCGAAATCATCATGGTACACGGTTCTAACAACGAAGAGACGACTAGTTGATGAAAGTGTTCAACTCAAGAAAGGAACAAAATTGATGATGATGCTCTACAAAATGAAGTGGCAAATGCTTCATCACACGTCGAAAGAGTTATTGTTCGTGATCCCTCAAATTTTTTTATTGACTTGAGGATGTTTGAAAATGACTATTCAATGGATGACAATGGGGAAGAAGAAAATAAAAAATATGAAGAAGACGAAGACGAAGACTCCAATGAGAACGAAAATGAATTAAGTGATAACGATGATTTAGTGTAATTTGACATTTTTATGAAATATGTACGGAAAAATATTTCTATTAGTTTACTGATTTAATTTGAGTTTATTTAAATATATGTTAGATTTATTTATGTTAGATTTAAATATATGTTAGATTTTTTATATTTTTTTGCTATGTTGAACTAAAACAGGGGATGTGTTAAACTAAAACAGGGGATTTATACAGAAGGGCAGGGGAGCCAAAATATAATGGTACATGTAAATTCGACCGCAACTAGTCAAATTTGTGTGATGGCTAAATTCGACCGGTGTCCGTCAATTAAATGTTTGATATAAACAGATTCATCTCAGTTTTACTTTTTTCATCGCCGCCTCCAGATAAAATAGGGTTTCTCTCAACTTGAACTTGCTGAAACTGGGAATCCAAATCCATGGCTCAAGAGGGCTCGAGTTTGTTTATCAAAAGATAATCCATTCACAGGTTTGACCATCTCCCTCCCTCCCTCCTGCCCTCTCTCTCTCTCTCTCCCTCTCTCCTCTCTCTCTCTCTCTCTCTCCCCCTCTCCCTCCATGGCTCAAGAGGGCTCGAGTTTGTGTTATGAAACTGATGAAACTTTGCCTCTATATAAACCTTAATTTGCTTCTCTGTCTTTGACTTTGTCTCTACATAACCCTAATTTGGGGGTTTTGTATTTAGGGCTTTTCTATATTTGAAGGGTTTTGATTTTTTACTGATTTTTAATTTTATTTTCTAGGGTTTGTTTGATATTTATTGTAAAATTAGGGGTTTATGTGATCTTAATTTTGTTATTAACATTTAGATGTTTATGTTAATATCACTTTGGTGGTTTTAGTCTAAGCCATGGTAAGAAGATTGCCATACAGATTATGTATAAGTTTCCGAGCTATGTATCTTGAACTAATCTGAGTCAGATGTTAGCTTAATTTTAATAGTTTTTGTTATTTGTTACAGCTTCTTGGAAATACACCGAAGAAAACTCTAGGGCACATTGTTCGCATGAAATTTGATGAAGATACTATCTGGACAAAGGGAGCTACACGCGAAGCTTTTTACAACTCATGTATCAAGAACTTTAAAGTAAGTAAACACCTTCACTTTTTCCTTTCACATAATACAATGCAATTTACACGTTCTATTCTTTTTCCTTTCATCTAACACTATGCAATACATCTAAAATTTACGAATCTGTTTGTTTTTTGAATTAATACTGTTCCATTTGGTTTGAGAGGAGTATTATGCTTATCCCTTTCCTTATGATGATGAGACGGGGACCAAGTTGTGAGGGCGTATCTGCATAGGAATTGGAAGTCTTATCTTGGTACTGAGAGAAGCCGACTCGTGGACAAAGTGAAGCAGCTATTGGAATGTGGATATACTGAGAAGGATTTCAACATTAGGGATGATGGATTGAAGCCATACTACTACTCCCAGCGCACATGGAATTCTATGTGCGATTATTGGGAAGATGAAGTATTTAAAAAATGGTCCACTAATTCCCAGATTCCCCGAAGTAAGGTTGAGTTTGTTTCCCGAGCGGGGCCAAATCATTTGAGCAGAGACGTCAGGTAGGATCTCTCTTGTAAATAGATTAATTAATCTGCATTTTCATTTTCTATTGCCTCAAAACTATTTCATGAATTATTTTCATTTGATAGGAAATAAATGAAGAAAGAGAGGCTAGAGGAGAGTTGCCTATCTCCGAAGATGAATTCATGGATATGGTGTACGATCCCACTCAACCAGCTGTGCAAGATCTGCAGGTATCGGTATTGTACTCATTCTTTTAGACTGTTGTTCTCACAGTCAATAATTCCCAGATGATTTGCTTAATCACTCCAACATTCTACTATATATCTCCCTTATGTAATCTCATGGAGAACACTTTTTATACTATTTCAACCATATTATTAAATCCTGGGAGATTGTGGTATAAATACTTAACCAAAATGAACTAGAAAGTAATTAAAAATAAATAGAGGACAGGATTATGATAAGGCCTGAAGTATAAATAAAAAAGTATAAGCTATATATATAGATATTTTGGAATCTGGAGATCTTATAATCTTAGCAAACAAATATAAACCTTATAATTGTCTAAATTTTAGAAAGGATGACATATTCAAGAAGGCAGCTAGAGGCTTATACAAATTGTTGAAACAAAGAAATTATGACAGTTCAGTAACTAATTCCACAAATTAAAGATATTCCTTAAGGCCTGAGAAAGATGAAAATTAAGTTTTAAATATATCATTATAGCATCTATTGTTGCTGGAAAAATATCAAACAATACATGCTACTTGCAGTATCCACCTTAGAAATACAGATTAAAATGTAGGAGCTGAATATTGGTATACCATTGATTTCCATTAACCTGTCTCCTTCATGTATACCAGCACGATCTGCAGGGCTACCCTCTAGGAAAGACAGAATGACCTGAATAATACACGAGATACTTACTATAAACACATGCATGTGTAGAACGCCCTGAAATATTTAGCACTAGTTTCAGGAAATTAGCCAATGATGTAAATTAATTGTAATTCTAGCGAGTCATTCTTTTGAAACAATAAGTGTTTCTTTACCTTCATACGACCTTTGTAATCCTTAACTGATATTAGTGACTAATTATTGTTATCAGCCAATGGTGTAAATTAATTGTAATTCTAGCTAGTCTGTTCTTTTGAATGTATAATGTACAAACGAATTCAAGATTTCATATTGGGAGACACGTGTTAATCTGTCTCATATTGGATTTATGATAATCTGCCTCATTAAGATGGATTTGTTTATGGTGTGTGTGTGTGAACTGACATGTATAATTTCAATTATTGCTTTATTTATTTATGAGATAAGATGGATTTCTTGTTTTTAATTTTTGCAGGAAAAAATAAAGAAGGTGCGACTTGAATTGGCACCTGATTTCGAGCTTCTTGAAGAACCGACATCCCCTCGTAGCCTAAAGGAATTTCATCAGAAAAAAGAGGTTATTGTGTTGGCCATGGCAAGATCCCCAAGGAAAGGGAGGATCAGCCTTCATCCACAAGACAGTTTGGCTGAGCTTCTGGGCGCAAGGGATGCGGCGCAAGTGATAAAGAACACAAGGTGGTGAAACATCAATCTGCAGTTGATGTTCCAGATGAGATATACAAGATGATGTCAGAGATCTTAGATGCGGTGTGGGAGATGGTTCGTTCTTTACCCACGCGCGAGGTGAAGCAAACTGTTCTGGATGAGGAGGTGCGTAAATTAGCCTATGCTGCTCTTCCGGACCCGAGTCAAGAACCACTGCACAATCATTACGTAAGGGCAACAACTGCTTTGCTTGGTCCGATTTTGGAGAAGAATGACAAGATAATTATAGAGGTAACATACCATTCTTTTACAGCTTTTATAGCTTCTTTCATAAATTTGGATTTCATTAAACATAAAGGCAGTCCAACGGTAAGTGCGCAAAAGGTGAACAAAGTAGCTACTGGGGTAAATAAAATAAATGCAGAAAAAGTAGGATTAAGGGATAAATTTCCTGAATTTTATTGTAAGTAAATCTTATTTCTGCTATGCTCAGCTAGATTTAATATGCCTTTTAAAATATCCTTCTCTCCCTAAATATATGAACACCAAGTCAACAAGAAGAAAATTATAGAAATTAGTTACATAATTATATGTTATTTTGACACATAATTAAATTATATATATAAGAAGTGTTGTACCAGAAATGAATAGGGACCTAGTTGGTGGAACTATATTTACAGCTGATTACCTATATAAAAGTAATATCGATCAAGACGTTGAAAGGCATATGTCATAGCCTATTTGTTTATTCGAGGATTTAACTCAACTCAAATAAGAATGTAATAAGTAAATAGTGGATCTATCGTTAGAAAGATCTCACAGAGTAACATATGTCAAAGGATTAAGAAGCATTGTTTCATCTACAGACCTGATTACTTATTCACTGGAAGAAGCTCAAGAAATTGATCAAGCCTCAATGATATAAATCAAGATTGTGTATTTAATCAAGCGACAGAGATCTCGTCAGGGTATCAATTAATTACAAGGATTTAGTCTGAAGAAATCAAGAGTATCAAGGTCAAGGCTTGAAGAAATGTCACGAAGTTAGTCACTCATGAACCAGACAGTACATCGAGTGTCAACATTGAAGTGGTGGAATTGATTCATAATTGACAGTGATTTTCAGAAGATTTTCAGAAGAATGGTTGCTGCTCAAGATTAGTATTAATTCTCTATTAATTAATTAAGTCATATAATTTCATTAAGAAAATAAATTATATCTGCAAAGATTAATTTATTGATTAATTGAATTAATTGATTAATTAATTCAGAATTAATATTAAGGATTTTCAGAATTTTATTAGATTAAATCTATTAATAATTCAGTAAGACAATATGATTTGAACTACTATGACAATCGGTATGAACAATTGATAGTCATACCGAAAGTCTTGCTAGTTCATTCTGATTGTCTTGCTAGCTATTGGGATTGTCTTGCTAGATTCAAAAGGATAGTTCAAATGGATTGTCATGTCAGTTCATTTGATTGTCTTGCCGAAAGTCTTGCTAGTTCATTCTGATTGTCTTGCTAGCTATTGGGATTGTCTTGCTAGTTCAAAAGGATAGTCTCACCGAAAGTCCTACCCAATTCAAATGGATTGTCATGTCAGTTCATTTGATTTGTCTTGCCGAATAGTCTATGCTGATTCAACTGGATTGTTTTGGTTACTTAAACAACAGAAAGCAGAAGACATTCAATCAATCAAACAGAACACACAAGTCAAGAACACAGCAGAAACAAAAGCAAATCATTTCATTTTCATCTGCTCTATTCAAGATCAAAATTCTAGATTGTAAAGTTAAATCCAAACCACTAGAATTATTTATCTTGTTCTTGTGTAACACAATCTAGCGGATCAAAATCCCTAGAACTTAATCTCAAATCGCATTTAGCATTTGATCTTTTCATTGCAAAAATAGAAAAAGTTCATGTCGAATTTATTCTAGATTTGTAATAATTGATTTGAGATTAATCCCTTGTAACAGATACCGTTGTTGTAACACCTTTCAAGTTTAATAAAAGTTTTATTTAACTTGAATTTTGTTTCACCTTTTTATTCCGTATTTTTATTCGATTAAACGGTATTGTTTGCATTCAATCCCCCTTCTACAAAACAAATTGGGACCTAACAATTGGTATCAGAGCCTTCTGATTAACGTACAAATCAAGATCCTAGACTTTTGTGTTTCTTTTCACTCCTTGAATTTTTTATTCACTCAAAAAAATTCATAATGACTACACAAAAAGTTGGAACCGTTAAAATTCCACTATTCGATAAAGAAAATTATGTTATGTGGAAGAAGAAGATGCTATTGTTTTTACAAGTTGCTAATCCCAAATATCTGGAAGTGTTAAAGAAGGGTCCAAAAATTCCAATGGTTATTGAACCAGAGGTATAGAAAAATGATGTGGTGATCACCAAAGCTAGAACTTATTGTGAAAGATCCTGAGGATTTCTCTCCTGCTGAAAAAGAAGAAGCCTCCCTGGATGCTAGCCTTCAATTAATTTTAATAGATTCCCTTGATCCCTTGATGAATAGACATGTGATGAATTGTAAAGATTCCAAACATATCTGGGAAACTATTGAGGTTATTAATGAAGGCACAGAGGAAGTTAGGGAGAATAAGTTAGAAATCCTAACCTCTGAGTATGAATACTTTAAATCCAATCCAGGAGAAGGAATCACTGAAGTGTTTGATAGGTACAATGCATTGATCAACAACCTGAACATTAATAGTAAATACTATTCCATCAGGGAGGTCAACAAAAGTTCCTTTTAATACTGCCAACTCATCTCGAACATAGAATCACTGCCATAAGAGAAGCAAGAGATCTGAGTGAGATTTCTTTGGAAAGGCTCTATGGTGTGTTAAAGACTTATGAGTTGGAGCAGATTCAGCAGAAGGAAGTTTACGGGAAAGGAAGAGTGGTCAGCACGTCTACTGCTCTAGTAGCTGATGAACAACAACAACCACAATATCAACAACAATCTCAACAGTCAGAAAGAATGGTACAGTCTTCCAAGGTTGAAGAAAATGTGATAGTAGTAGAATTGATCCTCCTACTACAAATCAATCAGGAGATGATTTTTATTCCTTGGAAGAACTGGAGCAATTGGAGGATGAGTCAATGGCCCTGATTGTCAAGAGATTCTCAAATGTCAGATTCAAAAGGAATCCCAAGTTCAAGTACAAGGCCAACTACAACAGATTCCAGAAAGGTGGATCTTCATCCTCTAACACCAGCAGTGGTGGGTATAAAACAGGGATGGTTGATCGAATCACCATTCGATGCTTCAACTGCAATGAGTTGGGACACTTTGCCACAGAATGCAGGAAGCCAAGACGAGTTAGGAAGAACTCTTACGATTCTAATCAGAAGAGTAAATCTGAAAGGGCTTACTTGGTAAAGGGAAGAAGCTGGGATGATACTGACAGTGAAGATGAAGAAGTTGGGAATCTTGCTCTCATGGCTAGTGATGCAAACACCTCATCGTCAAGAAAAGAGGTAAAATTTACTGATGCTGAATTAGTTTATCATCTAGGAGGTTCCTTATATTGTGCTCGTCGTGATAATGAATTGTTAAATCAACAAATCAAAGACCTTGAGAAAGAGGTCAATGAATTAAGACTTGTGCATATTAATCAAGATAAATTAAAAGAACAAGTATCTTTTCTAGAGAATAGAGTTGACTGTTATAGACAACTTAAAACTATTCTCAAAGACAAGATCACCGGTCTTGAGGCTAAGGTAAAGCTTACTTTAATTCTTGTTCGAAGTCCAAAGAGTTTTACAATAAGCAAGCTGTTAATCAAACATCTGGAATAGGTTATGATTACAATGCTGCTATTGGAAAATTAGGCATAAACTCCCCTCCTCATGTCTGTGCTAAAGGCAGGGAAGTACCACATGTGCTTAAGGGTGTTGATGAACCCCTCTATAAAGAATCAATTGCTGAACCATTTGATGAGACCTCATTTATTATTCAAGAAGAAATCCGTGCTGAAGATAATGCTAATGAGAAAGCTGTCTCCAAGTCAAGTGTGTCAAAAGTTCCAGTCAAGGTTGTGAAAGCAACTGAGACTAACTCAGACACACATGAGTTGGATAACACAAATGCCATGTCTACCATGCATAAGTTGCCTATTGTTAATCCCTCTCATAAAGCATGTGGTGTTCCTGATTGTATGTCTTGTGCTTTTAATCTGATGTATGCTTATTTTAATGGTAAGCATGTTTCTAATGATAAGACTACTCCTCGTCAGCATGTGAATAATAGAAAGCATGATAGGTCTAAGACTGCTAGTCCTCCTAAAGCTAGAAAGGAGACATTTGTGCCTAAGCCTAAACAGAAATTTGTCAAGGCTGTTCACAAGGTCAAATGTCCAGTCATTGAGAAAGTTGAGAATATTAAAATTAAGAATGTTGTTTTGCCTGATAAAGGCCAATTTTACAAATATGTCGGACCCAGCCAAGCTTGGGTTCCGAAGAAGGTCTAATCCATTTGTATTGCAGGGCATTAAACAGGTACAACCGGTAGTGTGGATTCTTGACAGCGGATCGTCAAGACATATGACCGGAGATAGAGCCCTGCTATCAAATGTGGTTGAGAAAGCTGGCCCAGTGGTTACCTTTGGAGATAACAGCAAAGGTTTAACGGAGGGATATGGCTGTTTGCTAGCTGGAAATGTTATCATTGAAAATGTGTATGTTGTGCAAGGACTTGAATACAATCTGCTTAGCATTAGTCAGTTCTGTGACAACGGCTACAATGTTTTATTCGACAAGCTAAAGTGTCAGATTCTGCACAAGAAAAGTGAAAAAACCCTTCTTGATGGGAATCCGGAAAGGAAATCTGTTCGTAGCTGACATGAACTCTGGAAGCAATCCTGAAGTCAATTGTTTCTATTCAAAGGCATCGTCAGATGAGAGTTGGCTATGGCACAAGAGACTTTCTCATCTCAATTTCAAAACAATGAATTCTCTTGTCAAAAGAGAATTGGTCAGAGGTCTGCCTCAGGTGGAATTCTCCCCAGAAGGACTATGTGAGGCTTGCCAGAAAGGAAAGTCAAAGAAAGCAAGTCACAGAGGCACTGACACATCTTCCATAACTGGTGTTCTGCAATTATTGCACATGGATTTATTTGGACCAGTTAATGTCCTTTCGATGTCAAAGAAGTGTTACTGTCTTGTGATAGTTGATGATTATTCCAAGTATACGTGGGTTTTATTTCTTCACTCTAAGGATGAAACACCACAAGTTGTGATTGATCATATCAAGATGATTGAGTTAGATTCTAATGTCCCTATTAGAGCAATAAGGTCAGATAATGGAACAGAATTCAAGAATTCACTTCTCAATGGATTATGTACAAACAAAGGGATTACCAGACAATTTTTAGCTCCTAGAACCCCTCAGCAAAATGGAGTGGTAGAAAGGAAGAATCGTACATTGATTAAAGCTGCAAGAACGATGTTAAGTGAATCAGGTCTTCCAATGTACTTTTGGGATGAAGCTGTCAATACTGCATGTTATACTCAGAATTGAACTCTAATCAACAAAGACTTCTTGAAAACTCCTTACGAGATTTTGAATGAACAGAAACCTTCTATCAAATACTTTCATGTATTTGGTGCCAGATGCTTCGTGCTCAAGGATGGAGATGATCGTCGTGGTAAATTCGAGGCAAAGGCATATAAGGGTATTTTTGTTGGATATGGAAGAAGATCATACAGAGTGTATATCATTGATCAACACAAAGTAACTGAAAGTGTCAATGTTACATTTGATGACACTAAACTCCCTAGTATCCAAACTGAAGATCCTTCTGAGAAACTGAAGTTTGATGATATGTCAGATTCAGAATCAGAACATGGTCAAGAACCTGAGGTTGTTGCTGGTGAAGAACCTGTTAATCATGATGATACTCAAGGTAATAGTGATGGAAACTTTGGCAACAATGGAGATACCACTGCTACTGACGGAGAATCTTCAAGTCAACATGGCAACAACTCAGGGGGAGATGCTGAAGGATCATCTAGTAGGACACAACATCCCAATGAATTTCAAGGCGAATCATCAAGATCAAATCTTCCAAGACAGACTGTCTAGAATAAAGCTCATCCTTTTGAGTTGATTATTGGTGATCCAGATGTTGGAGTCAGAACTAGACGTGCTACTCAAAATGAGTGTCTGTTCCCAGGATTTCTTTCTGAGATGGAACCTAAGAAGATTGAGGAAGCACTGACTGATCCAGATTGGGTGATTGCTATGCAAGATGAGCTCAATCAGTTTAAAAGTCAACAAGTCTGGAAACTGGTACCTAGACCTACACACAAGAAAGCTGTTGGTACTAGGTGGGTATTCAGGAATAAACTAGATGAAGATGGTGTGGTTACAAGAAACAAGGCAAGACTGGTAGCAAAAGGGTATTCTCAAGCTGAAGGCATTGATTATGATGAAACCTATGCTCCAGTGGCTAGACTTGAGGCCATCAGGATATTTCTGGCATTCGCAACATTCTCAAACTTTAAAGTTTATCAAATGGATGTCAAGAGCGCCTTTCTGAATGGAAAGCTGGATGAAGAGGTATATGTAGAGCAACCTCCTGGTTTTGAAGATCCAGATCATTTGAATTTTGTCTTCTTTCTTTTCAAGGCTATCTATGGACTCAAACAATCTCCGAGAAAATGGTATGACACTCTCTCTGAATTTCTTATTGAAAATAGCTTTATTAGAGGTGTCATAGACAAAACTCTCTTTTCTAAAAAACATAAGAATGATACTATATTAGTCCAAGTCTATGTGGATGATATAATATTTGGGTCTACTAATGATAATCTCTGTAAGAGATTTGCTAAGTTAATGCACAGCAAGTTTGAAATGAGCATGATGGGAGAGCTGAAGTTCTTTCTTGGATTACAAGTAAATCAAAGGTTAGATGGAACATTTATTTGTCAATCCAAGTATCTCAAGGAACTCCTCAAAAAGTACAATCTAGAGGATTCTGCATCAGCAAGGACTCCATCAACTACAGCTGTCAAGCTTGGACCATGTGAAAACTCCATTAAGGTAGATGTCACAAGCTACAGAGGTATGATTGGCTCGTTACTCTATCTTATTGCAAGTAGACCAGATATTATGTATGCTACATGCTTATGTGCAAGGTTCCAAGCGGATCCTAGAGATATTCATCTCGTTGCTGTTAAACGAATCTTAAGATATCTTAAGGGAACACCAAATCTAGGTATTTGGTACCCTAAAGAATCTGGTTTTAACCTTGTTGGATATACAGATTCAGATTATGCAGGAAGTGTTGTTGATAGGAAAATCACCTCAGGGAGTTGTCAATTCCTAGGTAGCAGACTAGTCTCGTGGTACAGCAAGAAACAACAAACAGTTTCCAACTCAACGGCCGAGGCTGAATATATTACTGCTGGAAGCTGCTGTGCTCAGATCTTGTGGATTAGGAACCAACTACGAGACTATGGCTCTGTATTGAATAAAATTCCTATTTTATGTGACAATACAAGTGCAATAGCCATCACCAACAACCCTGTGCAGCACTCGAGGACAAAGTACATTGACATCAGGTATCATTTTATTAGAGAGCACGTCATGAATGGTACTGTTGAACTATTTTTTGTTCCAACAGAAGAACAAATAGCAGATATTTTCACTAAACCACTTGATGAATCCACATTTACCAGATTAGTTGGTAAATTGGGTATGTTGAATAGTTTTAGTGATTAATTTAGTTAATATCTGAGATCTGTTCTTGAATGAATTTATAAATGAATTTTTCATAAATGAAAAATTCATTTGCAAATTTATTTTATCATTTTATCATATTTCTTGCTTAATTCTATGTAATTTTTATTATCTTATCTGTTTTATTTACTCTACTTGTTAATTTCAAATATCTCAGAATATTTTATTTTCTCTAAAAATACTTTTCTATGAATTTTATTTGCTAAAATTCAACAGAAATCTATTTTTGGAATAAAAATAATTAATTCTGAAATATTGTCTTTGTTTTTATAAATATTTTCTGTAAGTATATAATTGTCTTTCTACTGGAATGACAATCGGCAAGACAATTAAAATTGTCTTGCTGAAAATCATTTCAGTACATATATATAAATATGTACATACTAATTCTGTTTATAATTGTTTTATTTCCAGAATGATAATCGGCAAGACAAATGAAATTGTCTTGCTGAAAGTCATTTCAGTATATAATTGTGTTATTTTGGTTATCAGTATAGTTTTATAATGGCAAGACAATCGGTATGACTATCAATTGTCTTGCCAGTTATAAACCTTATATATATATTTTTCTTTTATTTTATACTGGTATGACAATCGGTATGACTATCAGATTGTCATACCAGTTATATATATTTAGTATTTATTATTTTTATTACTTTTATTTCTTCTATTTTCTAATGTGATTTTGCCTTGTAAGACTATCGGTATGACAATCGGTAAGACTATCCCGAATTGTCATACCGGTTGTCTACTTATAAGTTTTTTTTGTTGTTTTGTTAAGTCATTCAGTCAGTTTTTTTTGTTTTTCAAAAATTCCATCAGTTCTCTCTCTCTCTCTCTCTCTCTCTCTCTCTCTCTCTCTCTCTCTCTTCGACCAAACACCAATTCCATCGCCATTATCTTCCTTGCTCGAGTTTTTACTCAGCAATCTAAAATATCACTCCTGATATATACACACACGTATATACATACAGGAGTGCTGCCAATTTTTTTTAAAAATCTTTTGCACTTCGTTTTGTTCCCCTAAAAATCGAGTTTTGTTGATTTTGGGTATTTTTAATTTTAATTTCTCTTTTGTGTCTTTTGGCTTTTCAAATCTGCGTGTGTGAATTAAGAATTTTAACGAGATACATTTCTGTCTAAATTTTTCGATTATAATTAATTTAATTCGAATTATTAAATTAATTTAATTAATTCGAATTTTCTTAATATTATTCTTAAAATTCTGAAAGTGTGTGTCTTATTATTATTTTTAAATGGCCCTCAATTTCCAAATTATTTCGCATAATCTTGTTGGTTATTTGAATCGAGATAAATGTGATGTAGAAAAATTTAAGCCGTGGATTAGATTTTTAAATGACCATTCGATTGTTAGCTCTGCTATTAAATCAAATGTGATTTTAAATGTTGATCTGCTAAGACTGATTTGCACAACCTCTACTGTGGCCGATGATTTTAAATCTTTTTCATTCACCGTGGCAAATACACAGTATGTGGTTGATGAAACAGTCGTCAATCGAGCTTTAAATTTTCCTATGGACAATTTCTGTAATTTGCCCTCTGAAAATGATATTTCAAACTTTTTCCATGCTATTCACTATCAGGGGGTAATTAATTTAACCAAGTTATCAAAATCTAATTTGGTGTCTGAATGGGACATTTTCTTCGATACACTTTCTAAAGTGTTTGCCAACTACACTAAATTCAACTTTCACAACATCACTTCCACTCTGCAGTATATTGGTCTTGCGGTTATTTTCAATCAAATGATCAATTTTGGCAAACTACTTTTACCCATTCTCTTGAGACGTCTCACTACTGCTTTACATGATCATTCTACAAATCGTAGGGTCTCGTGTTACTATGCTCGTTTTCTCATGCTTATAGCAGATCATCTTCTCACACCTGAGCACAAAGCCCTTTTTGCTAACTCCGCAGTAACCGAACCCCCTCCTGTAAGCAAAAAAATTTACACCCGCCAAGACACAACCTTCAAATTCATGCAAGTTCCAGTACTTGTATCTGCTTTCATGGCCACTTATATTCCCTTACCTATTTTCAATCTTCCTGGTCATGAACAGCAAGCTCAACCTCCAGTGGTTCAAACCACCCAGGCTCCTCCAACATCAGATGCTCTTCCATTACAGGTAGTAATTCCTCACTCTCACTCCATTCCTATTTCTGTTGAAAGACCCCCAGTGGTTGATAGGGCTGACCATGAAGTTGTAGAACCACAGCTTCAATCTCAGGTCATAGAGCCAAACACAGAGTCACAACCTATCTCAACCTCTCCCCCACTGTCTAAAATGTTACCCAGAAGATTAATAGGAAGTAGTGTATTGTTAAATGTGAGTGAACCCTCAGCTCTGCATCCTCCCAAGAAAAGAAGAACATATACTGAGGCATCTGAAAGCCCATCCTTGTCCTCCCAACAGGACATGGACTTTGAAATGGCCAATGAACAGTTATTAGAGACATTCTCTCAACAGGATGAATCTATTGAAATTCGCCATAGGGCCATGGCATCTTGTACTGAGTCAAGCACAATTCCATTACTCACAATGGAACCATACATACCCGTAGATGATACTCAGGACATTAAGCGAGGAGTGCACATAGAGTCTGTTACAGTGCCTGCCATAGTTACGGCAGAAGAGCAGTCACATGCTTCTGAGGGAAAATCTGACTCTCATCCACCTTTAATAGAGTCATTTTCTCCCTTCCCAGATCCAACACCTCTGGCTCCCTCACGGGATTCTCCACTCGCAGATTTATCTGGAGAAAGTGGAGGGCAACTCAGTCAATCTATCCCTGAAGCAATTCAGACATCTATTTCAAATGAACTGATAGTATTGACTGAGGATAGGGACTCGCGAATTCCCATTGCACCACCACTGACCTCTCTTGAAGAGGCTAAGGTGATTTTAATTGCAGGTACAGAAGAACAGCAAAAGGAAGACTCCTCACGAGCAATTATATTGAGAGAAACACAAGCACGTGAGGTGAGTGAACCAAACACGAGTGAAATTCAGGTGAGAGCACACACAGACACAGACACTGAAAACCTGTTATCTCAAATTGCTGCTTTAAAAGAAGAACTTGCTAAAAGCCAAGCTGAAGCTAAATCATTCAAAGCACAAGTGGTTGAATGGTCTTCTTCTTCCACCTCTGTCAACAATCAGCTGGCACTCATCAGGAATGATATCTCAGATCTCAAGACCACTGTCATACCAAAGCTCAATTCCATTCAGGAAACTCCAACTTTATCAGCTGATGACATTTCTAACTTCTGCTCTCTACATACAAGAATGACTTCTCTTGAAGATCTGGTTGAAATGAATCATGCACTGGACTCCACCAGATTTCTAAAGATAGAAACGGGCATGGAACATCTTAATGAAGGAATGAAACACTTGTATTTCATGATCAAGAATTCTCACTACCCTAATGAAGAACAAAGAACTTACTTTGAAGGGCCATCTGGTGGAGGCTCAGGCTCTGGAGGTGATGAAGGTGATGGAGGTTCTAAAGGAAAGTCAGTAGAGGATCCCTCAACTAAGGGGGAGAAGAAAGGGAGTAGTGGAAAGGGAAAAGAAAAAGATACCTCTACTGGAGACAAAGGAAAGACTGATGATGTCTACTACAGTGGAGAACAGGATGACTTTGATATTTTTGACATTCCTACTGAACCAGTCTTGGAAGATAAAGATGGTTTCTTTGAAGCTGAAGAGGAAAGTGATTTTGGAGAATGGGAAGAGGAAGCTACAGTGGATCCTATCTTTGAGAAAGAGTTTCAGAAGCAGCAGTCAGAGATGAAAAGAAAAGAAGCTGAACTCAAAAAGGTCTCCCAGATCATTGGCATGAGGAAAAACATATAAAGAACAGAAACTCTTCAAAAGCAACGTCTTCATGACATTAAGGCTCAAGAAAGGAGAAGAGATGTCAGACTGAAGATTGGTGAAAATGGGATGAAGCTAGGAGAGTACTTGATATGCCTCAGCTGAGCACTAACAATGATAGGCAATTCCTACATCTTCTTGACAAGCTGGAAATCTCAAATCCTAACAATGACATGTACATGAATGCTATCAAGACTGAAGTCTCAAGGATCACAGCTGCTTTTGACAGATCCGTAAATGAGATGAACATTTTTGTATATTGTCAGAGTGAAGGATCTTTCAAGGTGTCACTTCATCTGTTTGAGAATCGTTCTTTGTCAGAGATTTGGGTTCTTCTCAACAAAGTAAAAAGAAGCTCAGAATTGAATGAAGTTCTTCGAGAAAGACTTAAAGAGTTTGCCAGCAGGGCTAGTCCTCAAGTGGTCAACAATCCTCATCAGGTGAGATTCTTTAAGTCTGATTGTCTTCAAATCTGTCAGCTAGATGCACAATCTCTTAAAGACTACTCAGCTAAGCATCTGGTCTGGATGGAACATCATTTAAAAATTGCTGGATACTCATCCATGTTGAAGACTCAAGCTGCTGATTTGATTCAAGCTTATTGTGAAAAGAATATTAAAAGGTACAATCAGTTCAAGAATAAGCTGAAGTCAGTTGGAGTTCAACCAGTCAGACCAGCAAGCTTCACTTCAGAAAAGGATCGTGTCTTTGACAAGGAGTTGCTTCAAGATTTAGAAGAAGGTGAAGTCAGAAGAGAAGACAACTAAATGTAATATGATTAGAGCTTTATGAATCAAGATAGACTAATGTAGTTATATGTTCAGGCTAGAGGAACATCTATCTTTTATTCTCTTGTAAATTTCTTTTGGAATCTGGAAAATATTAAATATAATCCAGAACTTTTCTGCTATTTACTTTGCATTACTGTTTATATAATTTTCTTATTTGTTAGTTGAGTTATCCTCTAGGTATTTGTTGTTATTGTCTAACAAGCAAATAGGGGGAGATTGAAAGGCATATGTCATAGCCTATTTGTTTATTCGAGGATTTAACTCAACTCAAATAAGAATGTAATAAGTAAATAGTGGATCTATCGTCAGAAAGATCTCACAGAGTAACATATGTCAAAGGATTAAGAATCATTATTCATCTACAGACTTGATTACTTAATTCACTGGAAGAAGCTCAAGAAATTGATCAAGCCTCAGTGATATAAATCAAGATTGTGGATTTAATCAAGTGACAGAGATCTCGTCAGGGTATCAATTAATTACAAGGATTTAGTCTGAAGAAAATCAAGAGTATCAAGGTCAAGGCTTGAAGAAACGCCACGGAAGTTAGTCACTCATGAACAAGACAGTACATCGAGTGTCAACATTGAAGTGGTGGAATTGATTCATAATTGACAGTGATTTTCAGAAGATTTTCAGAAGAATGGTTGCTGCTCAAGATTAGTATTAATTCTCTATTAATTAATTAAGTCATATAATTTAATTAAGAAAATAAATTATATCTGCAAAGATTAATTTATTGATTAATTGAATTAATTGATTAATTAATTCAGAATTAATATTAAGGATTTTCTTAATTTTTATTAGATTAAAATCTATTAATAATTCAGTAAGACAATATGATTTGAACTACTATGACAATCGGTATGACAATTGATAGTCATACCGAAAGTCTTGCTAGTTCATTCTGATTGTCTTGCTAGCTATTGGGATTGTCTTGCTAGTTCAAAAGGATAGTTCAAATGGATTGTCATGTCAGTTCATTTGATTGTCTTGCCGAAAGTCTTGCTAGTTCATTCTGATTGTCTTGCTAGCTATTGGGATTGTCTTGCTAGTTCAAAAGGATAGTCTCACCGAAAGTCCTACCAGTTCAAATGGATTGTCATGTCAGTTCATTTGATTATCTTGGCGAAAGTCTTGCTGATTCAACTGGATTGTTTTGTTTACTTAAACAACAGAAAGCAGAAGACATTCAATCAATCAATCAAACAGAACACACAAGTCAAGAACACAGCAGAAACAAAAGCAAATCATTTCATTTTTCATCTGCTCTATTCAAGATCAAAATTCTAGATTGTAAAGTTAAATCCAAACCACTAGAATTATTTATCTTGTTCTTGTGTAACAATCTAGCGGATCAAAATCCCTAGAACTTAATCTCAAATCGCATTTAGCATTTGATCTTTTCATTGCAAAAATAGAAAAAGTTCATGTCGAATTTATTCTAGATTTGTAATAATTGATTTGAGATTAATCCCTTGTAACAGATACCGTTGTTGTAACACCTTTCAAGTTTAATAAAAGTTTTATTTAACTTGAATTTTGTTTCACCTTTTTATTCCGCATTTTATTCGATTAAACGGTATTGTTTGCATTCAACCCCCCTTCTACAAACAAATTGGGACCTAACAGACATGTAGGGATTTTCTGGCTGCAAAACCTGCTTCTGGAGATTTAAAGAACTCTCGATACAAGAAAATTTAGACATCTGTGATACTTGATCAGTTCTTCCCTTGCCTAACATTTTAGGATATTTACCTATTATGCATGCACTTTAGACTGGCATGATTTGAGCCATCTGATGAGTCATACTCCAACGAAATGAGTAATTTGATGTCGACTAATTAAATTTGGGTTGAATTGTTGTTATTTGAGTATAACTGCATGTTTAAATTGCATTCTGATTAGAGTTCGAGCTATAGGTTGCTTGCATACATGACCAGTGTACATGACCAGTAGAGGAACCAGCACTGAGAGTCTTGGATTTAACTAGTTACTATCTGCTATCATCAGACATTAAGCAATCTTTTTTTTGATACAGGGAAAATGTTTCAGTTACACATTAGTTACAGATGGCTAATTACTGTTACCATTCCGTATCCCAATAGATGTTTAGGGATACATTTCAACAAATGATCATTTTTTCTTTTTATAATTTTATCATCACTACCTAAAGCTGTGGTGATCGTAATGCTAGCTGCACAATTACTATGTTTTACAATGTTTATTGTGTATAGATTATGTACATATGCATCTATCGAGATTAGGAGATACACTAATATACATGGTTTGATATTCTTGATTTTCATGTTACAGCTTATATATTGAACTCTTAGAAATATCGTAAATGCAATCTCACAGAGAAAGATTGAACTGTTAGATAAAATCTTGCTATAATGATGGAGCTATGAAGGTGGTCCTGATGAACGATGAAATCTTGCTATAATGTGTTCAAGTTCTAGTTATTAAAAGTCTAATATGTTTCTGCAGGGATCTGTTCCTGCTGATCAGGTTGTGGTAAATAGCGGCAATAATGAAGATGAAGACCACGAGGCACACAACTATCAGTTGATATAGGCCGTATATTAGCCTGGTAATCTTGCTCAGTTTTGTGAACTAATGAACCAGTTGGGATTTAGTATATTCCCTCCCTCTTTTGTTAAACTACCACTTTTGTTAAAGTACTTAATGGGGCATATACTGGTTTGAACTTTTCTAGCACTCAAGGAACTAATTGTACTTAAGTAATTAGTATTATGGCTTTAGGCCAATTATCAGTTTTATGTTTAAATCTGTTTGGTTTATATATTTTTATTCATTATTTTGTGATGCTTTGGGTACGCCTGAAGGAAAATAATTTGGCTATTCATTAGAGGTTCCTCGAAACAGGATTTTTTTTTGGGGATTTTGTTAACTTAATTCGTCCGAATCCGGTTGAAAATAATAATCGACCAAAAGCAGTCGAAATTGAATTTTTACCAAAAGCAGTCGAAATTAAATTTTAACCAAAAGCGGTCGAATTTGATAAATGAGTAAATAAGGTCGAATTTAGTATTTTTTGCGGGAATTTTGAATTTATACGAAAATTTGAATTTTTTGGGCGGGATCTTCAAATTTCAAACGAAAATTTCAAAGTTTAAGTGAAAAATTGGCAAATTCAAATTCAACCACCGCTGGTCGAATTAAGCGCACTAAATTCGACCGGTTACTAAATATGACGGGACCGAATGCGACCGGTGCAAAAAACGGTCGTATTTAGTTAAATACGACCGGGAACTAAATGCGACCGTTTTTCTGCCGGTCGTATTTAGCCATTTTTTTTGTAGTGATTGTTTACACATAGGTCTGAGAATATTATTACCCACACATTGGCACCAGCATATATTATGTGAAGTCTTACAGGGTGGGTGTCAAATGCTCGGGATTCTATATTATGTAATCTTGGTTCTGATATGAATTAATACAGTAGGATTTTTTCAAAAAAAAGTGTTTTACACCAATTATATATAGGTTATAATATAATTATATATATTCTTTATTTATGCTATTTAATTGGGAGAGATTTGAATAATTTTGACAACAATAAATATTAGTTTAAAGAATACATGCAATTAATTAAATAAATATTGTTACTGTACCTTTCAATTGTTTATATTTTTTATAAAGTGTCCGACACACATTTTAAGGTGCATATAAAGTATAGTTCTGTAATTTTTTTTATAATTTTATTTTTCTGAATAAAAATGAAAACATTCAACTTTTATTCAGAGAAAAAAAATTGTAAAAATAAGTTACATAACTATACTTTTTATGCACCTTAAAATGCGTGTCGAACACTTTCCCCAAAATGTAAACAATTGGAAGAAACTGAGGGAGTAGATTATAGTCTATCAAAAATACAATTTTAACAAATTTAGGTTATTAATATTAGTTTATTATAAAAATAATTTACATGATTAAAATTAAATTTAAGTTTAAAATTTTATTTTATGTAAAATTTATAGAATTAAAAAATGATAATATATATTGAAAATATCCCCATACATTTATACATGTAGCTATAACATTAAAGTTTATCAGAGGATTCTCTTTATTTCGGAAAAAAAAAGTTTCAAATATAATAATTTTATGGGAAAAAGTAATTCCAAAATTTTAATCACCTAAAAGCATTGTTTTAAAACCTCAAATCAGAACTAAATGTTGAAATCACTTTATAACGCTTAACCCCTAATGCATATGCTTAACTGATTTAAAAGTTAACCGTTAATAAAATTCAAAATAAATAGATATGTATATATTAAAAGTATTTAACATTTATTAGTAAAGAAATTACATTTACATATTATAATAAACCAATAAAACCCTCGTTCACAAAAGACACAATACTATTTTCAAAATAGTATTTATATTTTTCTAATTATTTTATTCCCCCACTACCTATATTTTAGGATAAGATGTTTTTCTTTTATTTAATTTTCTTTTTTAATAGTATGTCGTATTTATGATTCTTGTTTCTCTTCTGTCATCTCTATCATTTATGGTTAAATACAAAATTAAACTAACAAACTTGATATAAATATAAAAAGATATAATAAAAAAGATATAATATATTATAAAATGTGTCAACAATATTTAAAAAATTATGAAGCGGCAAATTATTAAATTTACTTACATAATTTTTTTCAAAACTTTACTTTAATATGCAAGTTTCTTAATGAAAAAATATATGTAAAAAAATCTTTTATTTTTTTATAAAGATTTGATTTAAGTTCGAGAAAGAAAAAATTAAATATAATGAACAAACTATCCTATTTAAAAAAAGTGACAAAAATTTATTAAAACTTTTATTCAGCTATGTATCATAAACAATAATTTGATTTATATTCTTATTAAATATAAAAAATAAATTAGTTAATAAAAACAATAATCACGATAAGAGAATGAAAAGAAAAATAGGTTAAAATTAAAAGTAACATAATAATGTAAAATGCGGAAAAGCTAAGGAGAGTTCAAAATGTATAGAAAATAAGTGGGAGATATGATTTTAAACGGGTGAAAAATCAAATAGTCACAAAAAAATGGGCCAACGGTCCAAAATATCAATTGACGGGACTATTCACTTAAAATCTCCTTTGAATATGTGTATTTTATTTTTTTTAATTCTGTAAAAAATACGCAACTTGGATTGCGTTTTCACTGTTCACAATAACACAAATACGTATGCATGTTGTTGTAAATGGTGAATATGCATGTTGAAACGTGTATTCTTTACAAAAAATTTAAAATTTGAATACGCATGATCCACATGCGTAGGTAGTGGATATTTTGGACGGTCTGTATCTCCGAGACCATTTTGGATACTAAAAACTCAAAAAGTAATGTATATTGAATATTTTTTTATTTTAGACTCCCAAATTTATTTTTTAACTAAATAAACTTATAAGACTTACATAAGTATTGTAATATCGAAAATGAGAATCGAATCTAAAATCTGGAACGATAAAAGATATTACCTCTGTTCCTTCTAATTATTATCGTTTCTAAAAAAATGTCCGACACGCATTTTAAGATGAATAGAAAGTATAATTTCGTAACTTTTTAAAAAAAATTTCGAAATAAAAATTTAAATATTATATATTTTGTCAAAAAAGATTTTTATCAAAAAAATTATAAAACTATATTTTATACTTATCTTAAAATGTGTGTCGGACACTCTCTCGTACGGTAAAAATCGGATGAGATGCTATCAGATGCCTCTACAACACTTTTTATGGGTAAATGGGCAAATTTGTCACTGTATTAAAGAAATTGATGAGAGCAAATTATATTTTGAAGAAGTTGTTGGCAGTTGCATTAATATTTGTATTTATGTTTTGGTTGGTGATATAGGATGATTGTAGTTGTAGTTTTATTAGTGTAATGGGAGTAGTTGATTGTTGAAGTAGCGGTTTGTTGGTTGTAATGGTGATATTAAGTGCAAGGGTATTTTAATTGTTTAGTGAGCCCTGACCAGAAATAATGCAGAAGTACGATACACTTGTGAAAGATAAAAGAAAGAAAGGGTGAAGTCTGTCATTGCATAACACCGAAAGATTCCTTACAAGATCATAAATCCAACACCAAAAAACAGCTATGGTTCCCCACTTGGAGCTTAAAAAATAATAAAACAGGTTCCTTGACCATACTAAAGCCATAAAATAGGTTCCTTGACCATACAAAAGACATAAGCTAAGTTAATAGAAGCTTACAAAAGCACTTAAACTAAGCATGACTGTCACTTATTTTAAACTTAAACTTAGACATGGCTTTGATAAAAACAAATACTACTTCTTCCTTGGGGCTTTGAATGATTTGACTGGACCCTTACTTTTCTTCCCCTTTCTCACTCTTGATATTCCTGGCATGTTTGCATCTGGAGTGCCACCAGTTCCACCATTGTAAACCAAACCAGGTGTAGGCATCTGCAAGAATAAGATAGTAAACATTAGTAATGCACTAAAAAATTACAAAACTTGATAGAAAGTTTTAAGATCTTACAAAAATAAGCCGGTTGACTTTAGCCCTTGGAGTGGCATCTTCAAGTGTGCTTTGAGTGGTCTGTGCAAGCCTCTGGCTTCTCCTTGGTGTGTTAGGTTGTTGACTAGAAAATATTTCCTCATTTCTCGTTGCCTCCTCCATAAGATCATCTTCCCCTGTTTCTTTTTCAATGTCATGCCTCTCCATCTCACTTGCAATTTCTTCTTCTTCATGAGTTTTCTTCTTCTTTTTGCCTCTTTGTTTCTTTGTTGAAGGGGTCCTTTGAGTTTCTTCAGGGCATTTGATGATGTTATATCCTGGTTTCTTACAATTACTACAGTGCATCACCCTGCCTTGTCTACTTAGCTTACTTAACTTACTATTCCCACCCCTGTTAACTGATCCTTCCCAACATTTTCTCCTTCTCTGCCTTTTAGGCATTCCTCTCAATGTCTTCATTCTTGGAGGTGGCATAATAGTATCTCCATCAACCTCTTCCCAAAAAGATTCATCCCTTATCACTTCCAAACAGTGAGAGTAAGCCTTTATGTAAGTTTCATTCTTAAAATAATGGGACACAATTTCAGTTGAATTAAGCCTACTTTTCTGTATAGCAGCAACAACGTGACAACATGGTACCCTTGTTAACTCCTAGACCCTACATGAGCATGTATGTTCTGTTTATCTAACACAAAATCCAATCCCCCTCCACTTTACTTAAAAATTATGCCTCCCATCTCAAAGCACACTACACTCAGAACTTGCTACAACCGCATCATTTAAAATTTTCTGAGTTCTAGAAAGAATAATACAATCTACATTTTGCATTGCATCTCCTTTCTGATGTAATCTTTTCATAATCTTATCAGGGATATCAGTCAACATGTCAATTAATGGCATGAATCTTGATTTCAAAATCCATGAATTAAAACACTCCGAGATGTTATTCTTGGTGTTATCTGTCTTGCAATGTATTCCAAAGAAAGCTTTAGACCATATATGTGATTCAAACCTATTCATTGTCACCCAAGCCCTCTTTGATGCCTTCTCAAGATCCCTCATTGCAACTTTAAAAGGTTCAGGATGTGTGGCATCACTTGCATTATAAAAAGCATTCCTCACAGCCTCACTTTCATGTTTCTTTCCAAGGTTGGAATATATATGCCTTGTGCAATTCATGTGCTCTATATGTGGTAGCAGTTCTTTCACATCCTTTATTAGCCCCTGTCAAAAAATTTACCAACAAAATTAAGATCTATGTACTACATAAATGAAAGGCCAACATAATAAAATAATTAAGGGGCTGATGTACCTTTTGTTGGTCAGAAATGAAGGTATATCCATAACCATTCCCTAATCCAAGATCTTCAGCAACAAGCATTAAGAACCACTTCCAGCTATCATATGATTCAGTCTCAACCACAGCCATTGCAACAGGGAAAATGGAGTTATTTCCATCCCTCCCTACAGCAGATAAAAGTTGTCCCCCACATACTATCTTCAGGAAGCATCCATCTAAACCAAGGATAGGTCTGCAACCTTCCTTCCGTCCATTTCTCAACTCTGCATAACATACATAAAATCTCTGAAAACAAGGAGAATCTTGTTCATTCATCCTGATTGTGGATATTTTAACTGTATTCTCCTTATTACTCCTCAAAATCTCACCACCAAACATCCTCAAACCAGTATAGTGTTTTACCATCTCTTATGCAATCTCACTTAAAGCTCTTTTTCTAACCCTGCAACATTTGGCATCAAATACTTCCACCTTCAAAACTCTCGTGAACTCCTCTTGTATTTCAGATAGCTTTCAGTTTGGATTCCTCCGTATTCTAGCCCCATACAGATCTGCAAGATAATTTGTCGTAACAAGGTTGTTCTTGTAGTGATAAATGTAGTTATGCTCATCATGTACTGTCTTTATTTGTCATCCCTCATACTCCACCATATATGATAGCCACAACCTAAAAGGGCGCCCCTCAGCACACACTATATGCATCTTGTGCAAGTCATCTACACGGTATTTCAATGGTCTCCCAGTAGCAATAAAATACTCCCTCACTGCATTTTTAAATTGTTTTTTACTACCAAAAATGAGTCTAGGCCTCCACTTTATGTCCTTTCCAGCTGTAGAGGGGTTAAAAGGCTCATTTACCCTTTTCTTTTTAGTGGACATGTTAGGCTATGCATAAACAAAGTCCTCATTCTCAGATTCTTCGTCAATGCCAATATCATAAACTGACCCACTTGACATTGAGTTATTATCTATCTCTCTCAACAACTCCTCATTAGTAACTCTATAGCCCTCCAAATTGTCTTTAATAAATTGGCTTTGTTCTCTTTCAAGCATCTCATGTTCCATTCTAACTTCTTCTCTTATTTTTCTAAAATTAGCAAATTCTTCATCACTCCAGTCACTATCCAGTTTATTAAAGTCCCCTTCAAATTCTTCACTCTCATCTGCACACTCATTCTCTTCACTCCAGTCACTACCCGGTTTATTAAAGTCCACTTCAACAGCTTTTTCTTTACCTCTAAATACTCTCTTTCTAGCAGTCACTTTAGTCTTCCTCTTAGGAACTCCAATGTCTTCCTCAACTTCATTTTCAGCATTAACTCCACTATTTTCCTCACCTTCATTTCATGCATTCACTCCACTACTTTTCTCAGCTTCATTCTCTGCATTCACTCCACTGCTTGCATCACCTTCATTCTCCTCATCCACATTCCAGCCATCTTCCATGTTACTATCCTCATCTTCCACAACTGGTGGTGTAGGCTTGGACCATGAATGAAACACATGTATTTTACACACTCCAGTACCATTTGACATACCTATATTTATCAACTCTAATACATCACTATCATGCAACAACATTTTAAAACCAAGGTCAGGAATAACCCCATCTTTGGCATAATATAGCTTATCATCATCTTTACTACATCATTCACCATCTCCATAATTTTCTTCACAGACAATTCTATAACTTCAATTCGTTTAAAACACTTTAACTTAGGTCCAACATATTGATATTTCAGGCAAGTCATAAAATGACCACCATAATATATTAATAGATCTTGAGGCCTATAAAACACATGCATTTCGATTTAGGGTTCACAGTTATACTACTAATTAGGTAACGAGTACAAATTAGGGTTTCAGAATTGTAACAACTATCAATTAGGGTTTAACCTATATATCACAATAAGATCGAAATTTACATATATAAATCACATATATATATATATATATATATCTCAATAAGATTGAAGCTTACATGATTACTAGGTTGCCTTCAATCACATATGTCGTCCGCTTCGATCGATCTATCGCCCCCTTTCTCTGGTCGTATGTGTTGGTTTAGATGTAAGTAATAATAAACCCTTGGTTTTCTTTAGTAAATCGGGTTAGTTTGATGTGGGTGGTTAATTAGGAACGGTTCGGGTTATGACATCTGGCATAGATGTGGCACTGAAGTGGCACCGGTATGCATGGTTAAAGTTAACGACACACTGTTAAAGTCAATGGCGATTTAAAGGACGTGAAAATAGTTTGAAATCAAGTGTTATGATTGACAATATTATATAAAACTGTTATGTGCCTGGAAGTTTTTTCCTGTTGGTGAGCCGGACAAATTTACCCATTTACCCCACTTTTTTTATTGGTTTTCCTGTACTGCACAAAAAAATCTAATTATTAAAAATTACCCAACTCTATGTAATAATAATTGTTAGATTGTGCTACCCATTCTTTGTATCCGAACTTTAAAATCTCAGAACAAACCTTACCTGGGATTTTTACCTTACTGTACGGTGGTGATTGGTTCAGCTGAATAGGTAAATATGTTATGCGGTTATGCCTATCAAGTGTTCGTCGCATTGTCTCTTCAAAAATTTAATATCTTAAACCTAGGACAGTAACATATATTATCAAATTGTCCTGAAAATTTCTTATTGTACAGTACCATACTGCTGATTTCACATTCTAGCTATGGTAACACTAGTAAGATGCTGGACGTGTCTAACAGAAATGTCACAGTTTTCATATTCGTGCTTAGACGTTCTCCGGTGCTTGAGGTGATGAGCGTCACACTCTTACACCTGCATATGATTACAGTGGACAAGAGAATATGGATTATAAGGTGCTTTTCGAAGAGCTTCTCGATAAATCGACAACTCTCTGACTATTTATCTTATGTATTTATCATGCTTTACCCTTGTGGACTGTTTTGTTTTGGTAACCGTAAGTAGATAAGTAATTCTGTGCTTATCAACTATTTGACAAATAGTTCATTTTTTTATGAGTTACAATTAAAATGCAACTATATCTGTAGGGTCTTGCTCCACTATAAATTGTAGGAAAAATATGATTTTTTATCAATCGAGTTGAATGGAAACTTTAAGTAATTTCTTTTGTACTGTCGTGACTACTTAATTTAGCTATATGGACAAGACTTGTCTATAACACGATTGTTGAATAGTGTTGAGAAGAGTTAAAAAAACATGTCTGAATAGAAGGAGTATAGCATTTGAAATTTTGTTCGCGGAGCCATTGCAGATTTTAGCATTTTGTTTCCAAAGGATGGATCCGTTTTGTTTTGTCCTGGGAGACGAATGTCCACAGCCTTGAGCATGGTTAAGGGGGCATAAATTGATTAAGGAGACGACTGATCGGACACAGATTGCATCTTCATCTTCTTAGTCATCACAAATCTAGGTATTTCAATTTCATTTCTGTGTATTTGTGTATACATATATAAATGTATTCTTCATGTTATTATAATCTGTTTATCGTTTTTATTATTTTTGATTATATACTGCTTATATATAGTGTTTACATATATGTGCATAATTTAATGTATATTACTTGTCAGATTATAGATACCGGGATAATAAAAACCATGCCATCCTGTAAACTCTACACAAATCAGCAGTTAGAGTGGTACAAATCCCCATTTATAGACAGTTTAGTGCTACAAATCACTAGTTGTAACATTACATATCACCAGCCATATGAAAATTTTTTGGTTTTCATTTAACCAAATGCATATATGTACAGTATGTATTCTACTTTTCCTTCTCCTACTCTGAACCTACACTTTTACGTGCCAAGTTGTCTCTTTGTAGTTTGTGCCCAGGTTACAACCAACTCCATATGTGTGTGTGCACTGGAAATAACTTAGCATAGCTAATTTGTTCTGATTGCAAGAGCTTCCATTGTCTCCTTTAAAAGAAATAACCGTGTCTAGTGAAGCACTGAACTATAGACCTAGTCTGCAATAATTTATAGGTTTCCCTTGTGCTCAACCGAGCCCTGTCATGAGGAGTCTGATGGCAACTGCCACTGTCTGTAATCTCCTTTGGCTCTCACCATCTCGTAGTTGCCCGCTTATTAGAATTGGCAAAAAAACCTTTTCACTTATCAAACTCTTAAGTCTATCCTCCTCGTCTCTGACATCACATCCTCTCTCTGTCTTCTCTTTATGCTTAAATTTATTCTCATAATTATTACTAGAATAATCAACCTGGTAGAAAGTAGAAAGCAACATCGTCGTTGTTGCGCTGAATTAAACAGGAAAGTAACTAATTGGGTATGGATTTTAAAATGATTGGTATAATAGGTGAATGAAGTTCACGTTGGCGGAGGCAGAGTGTGGTTTATAGAGGAACTGTGTTGTTAAGCGAGATGCTTTCGCAAAGGGATTGTGAGACTGGTCAGCAAGTCGTTGCCGAAGACAAAGGTGTGATGATCTGGGAGAGGTGAACTGTCATTTCTTATTACTAATTTCGATTAAAGTGTATTATGTCTCTTACAAAAATACCATTGTTTTATTTTAAGTGGGCTGATCAGAGCCTTCCGTTTTTTCTGATCGAACGGTTGTAGTTGGCGTCGAAGTGTCTTTCGATGATGGACCCTATATATATATAAATAAACATTTGTTCAGCCCACCTCTTATTCGGGTTTCTCGTCTTTTGGAAAGCATACGAAGATTAGTACTTTCAGGTAAGCGTTTAACCCTTCTTTATAATTTAGTAGGTAATTGTTTTGCTTGGTAGACTAGTTATGGATACACAATCATTCTCTCAGCGACTGGTTGTGAAGTTGTAAGTTTGTAATTGATTTTGAATATATTGCACGGAGGTGCCCGGAAAAACACTCTTTTCAGCATTTTGAAGGCCAATTCCACCTTTTTGCAAAATTGGTAACTAGAAACTGTGTCTCTCTTTCATTTGGTAACCAAAATGTTAATTAAATTCGTTAACAGAATTAGATCATGACAGTTCAGTAAATCTACTAGAAAGCACTCAATTCACAGACTTAAATATCCGATCCATAAACAGATCTGTAACACAGTTAACTTATCTCCTTCATTGTTCTTCCAAATTCGGTTCAGATCTGTGTGTGACTGTGTTCATGCTCCATTATTCACAATTTAAAAAAACTATCCCCTTATTTTGTTATATGATCCGTGCTTATTTTTAAATGAGTTTACTAAAAATTGATGGCACCTGCCAATTTGAAGGCGAACATGGTTTTCGGCAACCAGTTTGCAACTCAAAAATTAGTCATTAACCTTAAGTGTTATATTGTCAGGTAACCACTCTACCCTGTGATTTGATCAATCTATTAGTAACTATGAGCTCTTCGAAGAAAGTAGGATAGAAATAATAGGCGTCTTTTTTTTTGGGGGGGGGGGGGATCTTGGAAAACAGCCTACCTACTCCTGGGAGTAGAGGTAAGGTCAAGTATATGTTATCCTATCACACATGTTCTACAAACAGGATATACAGTACACATTTGGGTTGGTTTGAAAAACAAGAATATGTATACATACATGTATACGTTTTGCTTTCCTAAAGTGAAGATTTTGTTGTCCATAATAATGGGAATTTTTACATATACAAATCAAGTCTCTGTAATATAACATACTGCATTGTTTTGAAATTGGTGGTTATGGAAATTATTTGACTCATAATTTCTTCAATTTTCTAGGGATATATATGGGCAAGTCCTCAAAGAAAGATTTTATTAGCGGTCTGCCTCAAAGCATTATTGAAATTATCCTGACAAAACTCCCAATAAGAGATGCTGTAAGAACAAGCATTTTGGCTAAAAAGTGGAGATATCAGTGGGCAACCATGACACAGCTCGTATTTGACAGTGAATGCATGTCTCTTTCTGATGACACACAAGTTGCTCAGAAAGAACTTGCTAACTTTATTGCACGATTTCTTTTACTTCATGAGGGCCCTATTCACAAGTTCAACTTATCTACTTGTCAGCTTATAAGGTTCGATGATCTAGATCAGTGGCTTCTTTTCCTATCAAGAAAAGATATAAAACGGTTGGTCCTTAAGATGTTCAGGTGTCCTCTACACTGTTTCTACAGCATACCTTCTTGTATTTTTTCTTGTCAGAAACTGATCAAATTGAAGCTTCTTAGGTTTGAAGTAAAACCTCCTTCAGGATTTCAAGGATTTCCATGTTTGAAGTACCTTAGCCTGAATATTTGCGAGGTTACTGTTGAGGTTATTGAAAACCTTATATCAAATTGCCCTCTGCTAGAGGAGTTTGATTTAGATACTATGTCTGCCTATGCTTTGACTGTTCATGCCTCAAAACTGAAACATCTTACTTTGTATGGAAGTTTTAAAGACGTATATCTTGAGCATACTCCACTTCTGGTTACCGCATTGATATCCTTTTCACAGGTGAACTGCTTAAAACATTTACAGTCGGCTTTATAAGCTTAATAGATAGGGAACAGGTGTTATGGTTTTTCCTGTTCTCTAACCTCGCTGTGTTGACTGTTCACAATTGTGCCCTCTTTTTTATACTGAACATCTGAACAATTTGTACATTCTGCACAGGATTGGGAAGGTAATGTCCTTTCGAAAGTTCCAGCAACATATGACTGTCTAGAGTCTATTTCACTCAAAGGCCTAAATTTTCAAGAGATGAATCAAGTTTTGTTTGTTCACCAATTGCTTTTGCAGTCCCCTAATCTGCAAGAACTTGAAATTGATGTAAGGCAGATGTTCTGTTAAATGTTAATTTGTGCTTACATCTGCCTGTTCGATATTATATGCTTCGGTTCATGTTTATTATTCTTTTATCACCATTTTTTATTACCTTTGATCATATAGGCCAGAGCAGTCGGGCTTGTTCATCATAAGGCTGGTGATTTGGATTTTTGGAAAAGAGAGTGTCCTGCTGATTTTACCTTTAAGCACCTCAAAGAAGTTATGATGTCAGACGTGTCTAACAAATATGACGTCAAATTTCTCGAATTTGTGCTTGAACGTTCTCCGGTTCTTGGGGAGATGTTAATTTTTCCCGATGAGGGTTACAATAATGAGGATAACAATGAAAAAATGAATATGGCCGATAAAGTGCTGCATTGTGTTCGAGCTTCTCCAGAAGTTGATGTAATAATTTGCGACTAGTTGTACGAAGCATGCGTGTCACATGCCTTTCCTTCTCCCTTCGTTCTTAGCTGCCTTGAACATAAAACAATGAGCTATCGCAAACTGTGGAATCTACAAGACTTTGATGAGGATGTATTACTATATAACCAGTCCTCTTTTATAGTTTAGTTTCACTCAATTTAATCTTCTTTTGCTTGATAGTTGTACTCCTCATTTATAAGGAGGGAGCAGTTTTTTACTTTTCCCAAACTTCTCATCAAGTAATGCAGTCCCTCAAAAAATTATAAGTTCAGATGCAAAATCCATTTAGTGCCTCACATATTATTATTTATGTTATATACAATCTAATATAGATTAATATTTTTTATTTAATATTTTTAACGATATGTTTCTCTACATTGTGTAACTAAAAATTGTTTTGATGTAAAACGTTTATAATTAATATACAAAATAAATAAATCTATACACAAAATTTTAAATGTGATCAAAATAAGTGTTAATTGTGAATGCAAATTGTAACTAATTAATTTGAAATAATTTTTTTTACAGAAACTATTTGAATTTGTTCACAGAAAAACGTCGCATTCAACTAAGTTTGCAAATGTTTTCCTAATTCATAATTAAGCTTGCAAATGCACAAAAAAAATAAATTTATAATAATGAAGTGAGATCAGACCCAGCAATGTGATATCTAAGTTAATCTCATCTTGTGGCTGTCACCAATAATCCATACAAGAACATGATCCATTTCTAAAATGGTGAAATCGAAGCTTATCTCGAACAACAATCTCTCTGCTGCAAATAACTGAAATGAACTTTAGAGCTGTATGACAATCCTCGCACATACGAAGGTTCTTCACAATTGTTATGGTCATCCCTGGCCTCGTCTTCAGAAGACCAAATGCTACTGCAAGCTTCTCGCTATGATATCTAAGGGCAAACTCTCTTTCCTCTTCTTCCAGTTCATGCATCACAGACTCACATACAGGCACATAACCCTCAGCTCGACTACGCTGCATCAACTTATCTAAGAACTGATAAATAGCAGTTGCCTCTGGATGGGACTTGTCACCCATGCTAAACAAATATGTCTTCTGATCGATCTCAACTAAGCTATATCCCACTTGCTTCTTAAGGCCTTTTTGAATCATCATGTTTCTGACCAATTCCACTTTGTCAGTCCGACCTGCCATTGCATATATATTTGAAAGCAAAACATAGTGACCAGGAATTTCAGGTTCCGCAGCTAAAAGATGTTCGGCAACTTGTACACCAAGTTTCATGTTCTTGTGCATTTTGCATGCCCCAAGCATTGCAGTCCACATGGCTGGTGCTGGTCTAACAGCGTCTATTTTCTTTATGTATTCAAAAGCTTCTTCTAAAAGTCCAGCACGCCCAAGCATATCGACCATAGCAACATGATGTTCCATTTTAGGCACTAAGCCATTATCAGTTGTCATAGTAGCAAAAGCTTCACGTCCTTCTTGGACTAACCCTGCATGAGCACATGCTGATAACACAGCAATAAACGTCACACTATTAGCAGGGGGGCCTCGAGATTTCATTAGTTCAAACAACTCCATTGCTTCCTTACCATAACCATGCATTCCATAACCAGAAATAATAGCTGTCCACGACCCAACATTATGCTCCTTCATTGAATCAAATACCTCCCTAGCTTTGGTGACATCTCCACACCTAGCATACATATTAATCAAAGCTGTACCAAGAACCACATTCAAGTTAAACCCAAGTTTCCTTACATATTCATGCACCCAGCAACCCAAATAAATAGCCCCCAACTGCGAACAAGCAGACAACACACTCACAAAAGTCGCGGAATCAAATTCAACACCCAAATCTCTCATCCTACAAAACAACCCAACAGCCTCACTAGCATACCCAAATTGCTCGTACCCCGAAATCATCGAATTCCAAGCAACCACACTTTTTTCAGGCATTCCATCAAACACCTTCTTAGCAACACTAAGCTCGCCACATTTCGCGTAAAAACTAACCAAACTAGCCTGAACAAACAGATTTAAACCATACCCAAATGCCAAAACATGACAATGAACAACTCTACCAAACCCCAGAGCAGATAGCTCAGCACAGGCCTTGATCACAGCAGTGAAAGCATAGCTTGAAGGCCATACACAAGAACTAATCATACGATGATAAAAATGAATAGAATGAAGAGGAAAATGATATTTAGTGGAGGAATTAATGAGGGTGCTGAAAAGAAAAGAGTCGGGATTAGAAATTGATAAAAAGATCTGGTGAGTTTGTTTAATTGAGCCAGTGGTGCAATATAATGTAAGTAGTTTAGTTAAAAGATAAAGAGAGTGGTGTGAGCCTGAGACTATAAGATGAGTGTGAATTTGTTTTAGAGGTTTTAAACGACCTTTTGATAATTCGAGAAGTGATTGGTAGTTGTAATATTTGTTCAGGAAATGTTTGGTTGCCATGAAATATGATTTTAGGCTTTTGCCACACTTTTATTAGCAAATGTTCAGGTCAAGAGAGTTGCGTTACATCGTAGTATAGTATGTTGCAAAAATCATTTGTATCAGACCATCCACTGATCATGAACAGGTTATTTATTTGATGTCAAATAAAGTGTGATGTATTATTAGCGAGCTTCTCTGACCATCATCATATTATCAGTTTCATGCCTTTCTTCAACAGTGTGTAGATTGAATCACCGTTCAAGTGGATTCAAGATGCAGTCCGGCTAAGTTTTTTTCCCTTGCTGAATTTTAGTTTAGAAGTCAGGAAAAAGTGGCTTGTCCGAAAGGATTGTTATTTGGAAGTTGATGAGCACTAGAGGAGTGTTTCAAAAGGTTATTTCAGTAACAATTGAATTGGAAATAAAAAGAATGAAACTTCTAATGATATGATGTAATTTACCGAGTTGAATCAAGTAATTACTTTTGAATTTTTTAGCTTCTTACATAACATGAATCAGATCACCCTAAATTTTTCTTCTTTTTTTCATATCGATTTTTCTCTTTCATTTCTAGAGTTTCTGGCCTCGTAGAACAAGGGTACCATAAGGATAACTATTCTAAGTCTTGATCAACAAACAAATTGTTGGCTCAAAACTCCTAATTACAAACTCAATTAAAACTTTTAGATGTTATTATTTTAAATCTTAAAAAAGAAAGATATACGAAAAACTATTGTCATAACTCTTTTTAATGCAATCATAACAAAAAATATCCAAAATTAAGAAAGTAATTCTTTTTGGGACTAAAACACATGTGTTTACATTTTTTTAAAAGAAAAAATATGTCGCATGTAACACGTGATATTCATGCATTAATTGAAATTTGGCCGGTACATGAACACATTCGTATTCATGTATTTAAATATTAAAAATTCAAAGATATGCACATGACCTCAATGTTGGGAGAGCTCTCTTAACCACCAGTCGAGGGCGTTTTCTAATAGGTAATAAACATAATCGTAAATAATGTTCCTCATGACCTTCTTTTTGTTTGAATTGAGCCAAAGGGCAATTTGGATTATGTATACTGATCTTCTCATTTGAATGTTAAATTAGATCAGCTTTATATGAAAAAATTTTGTGTCTTCCGAATCGGATACGAAGATATGTAACTACATATTACTTCATAATTTTCAACTTCAGTATTTCTTTTACAGTTTTGATGCATATATTTTTTTCTTAGTATTAACTAACAGTAGGCCGACCATGCCTCATTTTGGCCATCATTTATTCGACAAACTGTATTTTCAAACATTTTGTAACATTCTACTACTGACAACATGTTATAATTGGTTTGGACTCCAAACTAAACATTTATATGTTTTCCCAGGGATATAATATGGACGAATGCACAAGGATAGATTTTATAAGTAATCTGCCTCATGATATCATTGAAATCATCCTAACAAAACTCCCAATAGGGGATGCTGTAAGAACCTGTGTTCTGTCAACCAAGTGGAGGTATCGATGGGCTACCATGACACAACTCGTGTTTGATGACAGTTGTGTGTGTGCTTCTAATGGAAGTACTTTGAATGAGGAAAAACTATGTAACTTTATTTTGCGGTGTCTTTTTCTTCATGATGGGCATATTAATAAGTTCGTGATATCTTCTTGGTACTTGGATATAAATCCCGAGCTGGATCAATTCCTACTATTCCTGTCAAGGAAAGACGTTAAAGAGTTAGTTCTTAATAGACGTGTCCTCGAGCCATTCCTGCGTACACCTTCTGCTATATTTTCTTGTCAGCAACTAACTAGCTTGACCCTTCGCGGTTTTGAGGTGAAAACTCCTTTAACATTTCGAGGATTTCCATTTTTGAAGTACCTTAGCCTAGAATATGACATTATTACTCGTGAGGTTGTTGAAAACCTTATTTCAGGCTGTCCTCTTCTTGAGAAGTTTATATTTGCAAATTTTGAACATATAGCTTTAAAAGTCCATGCCCCAAATCTGAAGCATCTTTTTCTGGATGGGAACTTTGAACACATATATCTTGACCATGCTCCACTTCTGGTTGCTATAATTATAGAAATCGATACAGAGGTAATATGGTGAATGTGTTTCCAGACTTAATAATTAATAGACATAAAATAGGTGTTTTTAATTTATGTTCTCTAACTTTCGGTTTCATTAAGTTTACAAAGGCTTGCACTATTTTTATACATTTTGTGTGTTGTGCCTCAGTCTTCGGAAGGTAACAACCTTGTGACGGTTCCAGTTACATATCACTGCCTCAAGTTTATTGAACTAAAACTCGTAAATTTTAAAGAGAGGAATGAAGCGCTATATGTTCTTCACTTGATTTTGCAGTCCCCTAATCTACAAGAACTTCAAATCTCAGTAAGTCACTTGTCCTATAATAATCTTTGCGCCTTTACCTGTCCGTCATTATGTTCTGTATTTGTTTATTGTTCTTATAGCAGCTCGCCTGGAGTCACTGCATATCCTATAATCCTTTTTTTGGTTGATTATCCTATGAATTTATAATCCCTTATAACCACATAGACTACAAACAGTCCAATTGTTTGTTTAATTATTGATTTATCCAGTGATGCTAATTCTCATTTATTGACACAGTCTATACCATTCGAATATGCATACTTTAAAGCTGCTGATTTGGACTTTTGGGAGAAAAAATGCCCTGCTGATTTTATTTTGAAACACCTTAAATTAGTAAAGTTATCGGGTGTTTCTAACAAGAAAGACTTGCAATTCATCAAATTTATGTTGGGACGTTCTCCGATTCTTGAGATGATGAGGATTTCATATAATGTTAGAAACAAAGATTACAGAAGAAAAAAGCTGAATATAGAAAATGAAGTTCGGAAGTTTCAACCAGCTTCTTCGAAAGTTGATATAAAATTCTTTAAGTCTTCATCTTAAATAATGTCTAGTGCCTTACCCTTTTCCCTTCATTTTAATCTGTTTATTTGGTCAGCTTTGAGGTGTATTTGAATAAAAAATCTACGGAATAAAACAATCAGATTTTGGAGATGTACACTTTTGTTCATTTCACAACTGAGGTCCATTCCTCAATTACAACCAAAGGAGTATTTCTCTCTATTAGCTTATTTTGTGTTGGTTTTTTTTTTGAATTATTATTTTGTGTTGGTTATCAAATATTTCACTACAGTAAAAGCGGCTAAAATCAACTGGAAAAATCCGGTTGAATTTAGAATAATTTCAATCGGAAGCGGTTGATTTTAATATAAATTCAACCGGAACCTTTCCGTTGAACATAAGGCCGTTGAAATTAGCAATCCGGTTGAATTTAAGTTTATATTCAACCGTTTCCCGTTGATTTTAGTGAGACTTATTTCAACCATCTCTAGTTGAAAATAAATTTAGTAATTTCAAAAAATTTGAACTTCAAAATTTAAATTTCACCCTGAAAAAAAATTCCCGCCAATGATGGTAAAATCAATTGAAAATCGTTGAATTTTAATTTTTTAAAATCAACCACTTTTCGTTGATTATATTATCTTACCATGTGTCTGTATATTATATTCAACCAAATCTTGTTAGATTTAGTCCTCCCAAAAACAACCAAATGTAATTGATAATTTTTAGGCCCCGTGTGTTAAATTCAACTAGATCATGTTGAAGTTGCTTAACCATATACTACATCATATAATTTTTTTGCAGTTGATGTCTGTACAATTCTAATATATACATAAGACATGATTATTACCGCAACAAAAATCATCAAGAAATAGGTCCAAAATTAAATCCATACATATTACCAAATCATACATAATGTTGGATTAGCTCGATACCTTCCATGTCTAGATTAAAATAAGTACTAAAATTTTTTAAACAAAAGAAAATGTTTTAAAAATGGTTGAAAATAAGGCTTAGGTGGCTTGTAAATAAATGCGTCACCGATTCATTGAGCCTTTTGCTATTATTAGTTAGAATAAAGTTTAAAATATATTTCTTGGTTTCTTGATGACTTTAAAAATAAATGGAATAATTTTTTATATTTAAATAGTAACACGGACCTTAAAAAATTTTACTTTTTTATAAAATCAAGTCTTTGTTACTATTTAGGGGACATATGCATAATTAACTCCATACTAATTTTTTATGAATTTATAAAAATTATTAAATACTTGTTATTTTTTTATTAAAGGAGTTGACTAAGTAGTTGAATACAAATTCATAATTCTAAAGGTTACTAGTTTTATTGTTAGTATTGGCTCATATAATTTTAAACTGTACATTTAGATGTCTTTTTTATCATACATTGCTTTTAGAATTTAATATATAGTTATTTGTCATTTCTTATAAAAATCAGCATTTTTATTAAAAACAACCACATTCTGTTGTTTTTATAACCCAAAAATAAAGTACAGGGAAGACTCTCGCAAATATAAATTCAACCGGATTTAGTATTGGTTGAATTTACAATTTGGTGGGAAATTTTCCGCTTAAATGAAAAGAGACTTATACAAATTCAACCAGAAACGGTTGAATTTATTTCAGTTGAATTTAATCGGTTGAAATTATTTTTTGGAGGGAAGTTTCCCGCTTAAACGAAAAGAGCTTTATACAAATTCAACTAGAAACTGTTGAATTTATTTCGGTTGAATTTAAACGGTTGATTTTATCTTTTCGGAGGGAAGTTTCCCGCTTTCTGAAATAATTGTTTGTCCAAAATCAACCGGATACAGTTGAATTTGACATCGGTTGATTTTATTCGGTTGAATTTAGTGTCAGTTGAATTTGTCCGATTGAAATTAAGTTTGGGTCAAAGCTCATATCATCTTGACTGCGTATTCAACTGGATCCAGTTGATTTTACGGCCGGTTAAATTTAATCGGTTGAATTTAGGATGTAAATATCCCATGTAATCTGGGAATGTAACTCCTTGGTGTATACATAAAAGGGAATGACAATCACTAAAAGAAATTAATAATTAGCGAAGATTAGGAAAAAATAATTACCTTAATATATTGCAAATAAATCTTCTGTGTGATTCTTTAATATTTGATAGTTAATGTTGATGAAAATCGGGAAGAAACCGTTCATCATATAGTTCAGATCTGAGATGTGAAAAAAAGAAAAAGAAATGAGCAGAATCAACTTTGAAAACAAATTTTGGGCAGTAAAGAAGGTAGTTTGAGAAAGTAGATTAATAACATTAAATTGAAATACAACAGATATAAATTTTAACCGAAAATAGTAATTATATACTGAGTAAAGTTCTATGGAGTCCACCTTTAATTGGAGTTCTCGGAGTCCATATATGTTCTGCAAGTAAAATATAGCTTAAAATATTGCAAAACATATTATTTTTCGACAAACATCACTATTCTATCAAAAATCTTGTAGATTGCATACATTTTACAAGCAGAACATTGCAAAAATATATATTCTACAAAACATGTTTAGTTTGCAGAACATAAATGTTCATGTTGCAGAACATACATATTGTACCGTAAATATATGAGATTTGCATGATTTTGTTGAAGTTATGCTATTTGTGTAACATGTTTTGCAAAATAACACGTTTTACAATATATTTTATTTGCAGAACGTAGATGGACTCCGAGGACTCCGATAAAAAGGTGGACTCCATAGAACTCAGCCCATGATATACTAACTGAACATAGTTTATGAATTCTGTTAGTATACTAACTGAACATACTTTACGGTTTCCGTTACTAACCGGTTACTATTCCGTTATTAGTTCGTAGATAAAAATATGATACAAATTCATTAGCATTTTATTGGTAGATTTGGGGGCATTTTTAGTGCCTATATTCCCAATTAAAACATCCATTAATAAAATATCAGTCAGTATTATGTTGGGCTTCCTTTATTGTTATGTTGACCTTTATAAATTTTGATTTTGGTCATGAATTTGTTAGTAACTAGTTTATAACCCGTGCTTTGCACACAGGTATTTCAAAAATTATTTAATAACATAAATAAATAAATTTATAATTAAAATTGAATAATATAATTTTGAAAGATTAAGTCATCTATATAATAAGTGTATTGCATCTGCATATTATGATAAATTTATTTAAGAACTATTTTCGTTACATAAGTTATTTTTATATTATATTTTTTATGAAATTATGTCTATAAATAGATCTGTCAAAATTTAAAATTTACTTCAAATTTGTATTAAAAACTTATCATAAGTAATATAATTCATATTTAAAATTGTATTACAAAGTTTCTATAATTAAAATGGGTCATAATAAATATATGAATCTTTTATAAAACTAATATGGATACCAAACCTAAAAATGGATAGTCCACTAGGTCAAATTATAGTTAAAAATTATATCCGAACCAAAATATAGATATCAAACTTTAGAAAAGGGTTATCCAGTAATTAATAATATATAGATTGCTGACATATTATCTGTTATTAAATTTTAGGAAAATATTTGGTATACAGAATGGATGGTGTACAAAATTTTGCAGATAATGATAATTGAAATGACCCCAGTATTTACATAAACAAACCCCATATCATATATCATCTTTATGTACAAATATTTTATACAAAATTATGCCACTACTCTAAATTTCATTGGTCATAGCCAAGTTCTTTTCTCTCTAAACGTTTTTTTTGCTTTCTCTCTTCAGCTTCCTTTCTCCCCTAATCTTCATGGCACCCAATAATGTCGACAAAAACAACAGTTTTTCTTTTCACCCAGCTCTGTCTGTTACAAACATCCGTAATCTCATTCCCCTCGTCTTTGACATGAAAAAGGTCCAGTACAATTCTCGGGCTTCCCTTTTTTGTAATACTGCAATAGCATACAATGTCTTGGATCAGATTGAGGCAAATGCAACTCGTCCCACTGATGGTGATGATGCATTATGGTCTCGTCTCGATGCGATTGTCTTACAATGGATATATATGGTACCGTGTCGACTGATCTTCTCTATAACATTCTTGTTGAGGATTCAACTGCTATGATAGCTTAGACTTCTCTAAAAATTTGCTCCAAGATAACAAAAGCACACGGGCAGTCCACCTTGAAAATCAATTCACTGGTACCACTCTGGATAATTTTTAATGTACATGAGCATACTGTCAAGCCGTCAAATCAATTGCGGATGAGCTCAGTAGTATTGGCAATACGGTATCTGATTAACGCTTGGTCCTTCAACTGGTTAGTGGTTTAAATAATGATTATGATATGGTTGGCAGTATTATTCAACAATCCTCTCCTCTTCCATCATTCACAAAGGTCAGGTCAATGCTCGCTCCAGAGGAAACATGCCGCAATAAAAGGGCCCAAGTTGAAGATGGTTACATCTCCAACCATTCTTCTTGCTCCTGCGGTTGATAGTGCTACAGAATCCATTTCATATCCGAACTACCACAACCTGCAGAATCACAATCGTGGATGATGCGATGGACGTAATAATCGCAGTAAAGGTCGTATCAATCACGGATTTCGTAAACATGAGGGTGGTAAGACCTATAACTATAAGCAGCAACAACAATATCAATGGGCACCTCGGTCTCCACAATCAATGCCAGTTGCACCTCAGCCCCGCTTTACTGGCATATTAGGCCCAGCACCGAGACAGCCTCAGATTCAAAGTCAGCAGGCATTTGTAGCTCCAACAACTAATCTGCCCGGTTTCTTTAGTGCTATGACTCTCCAACAACTTGATGAGAATTGGTACATGGATTTTGGAGCATCATTTCACCTTATGAACAATCCAGGTACACTCTCCGTCTCTTTGGCATAATCGATTGGGTGGGTCATCCCGGTCCAGCAGTCTTTAGTGCTTTGAAAAATATGCAGTTTATTTCTTGTAATAAGGAGAGTACCTTCAGTATTTGCCATTCTTGTCAATTAGGTAAACACTGTCGTCTTCCCCTTTATGCTTCAAATAATTTTAGTATTTTACTTGTACACCATTTGACATTGTGCATAGTGATATTTGGACATCCCCTGTTTTAAGTCCATCCGGTATGTGCTTACTTATAACTTTTTGATAATTATTTAAACTAGATTAAATCCATGCCATGCACCGATTTGTTAATATTAAAATTATTTAAAAATTTTGTTCATTCTGTTATATAATATTTTTAATATTCTTGTATAAATAAATAATTATTGTTGATTTATAATAAAAAATTAGGAAGAAGCTGTGTGGTAGTTTAGTAGTATAGGTTTAATAATATAACATGTATATAACAACACTATTTATTTTTATTTTTAATAATTAAAAAAAGAAGATAACGTTTAATCAAAATATAACTCATTATCTTTGGGTTTTTCCTCTCAAACACAAAAACCTAGTATTTGATATTTTTGTGCAATTTCACACTTACGTTTACACTCTATTTGGTGTCAATATTAAAACTTTCAAGGGTGACAATGATACAGGATACAATAATCTTTTTCTCAATTATGCAAAGATAAAGACATGTCATTTCGCTTTTTCTTGTTAAAATACATCTCCATAAAATGGTAAAGATCAGTGGAAAACTAAAACAATTAATATTTGTGTTCGGACAATACCGCTCTCCCTTCTTCTTTCTGGGTTGAAGCATCATATGACCACTTGCAAAATGTACTCCTTCACATGGCTCCGTTTGATTTCGACGGTTGAATTTTGCAAAATTAGCCTAGTTGAACATAAACTTGCAAAAATAGGCCTCTACGCCACTTCAAGTGGTATTGGACCAAACAATGCCACTTGAAGTGGGGTAGTCTCTTTTTTATTTTGTTTTTCCTTTTTCCTTCTTTTCCTATTGGCCGATTACATTCAACAAGGTTTTTGGGAGTATTAGAAAGCATGACATAGTCTTATAATTTTAATTTGTTTTTGTTTAATGTTGTAGTAAAAGTACACTACTTTTATTTAATTTAAAAAAATCAGGGAAAAAAATTAAAGAAACTGTATTTATATGTACCCGAACATGGTACCCTGGATAGAAATGTGAACTAATGTAACGAAGAGTGATTTTTCTTTTTTTTGAAAATATAGTTATTTACTCCAAAATTTAAATTTTATAACTTTATATAGTAATATTTCTAGACTACTTTGACTAAAAAAATTGAATTTAAGAAAAATAATTAGATAAATGATTTTTAGCCACCCGAAAATGTTAAGAAAGTAAGAAAAAAGTTAGAAATAATACAGTAAATTGGCAAAATATATTTTTCATCGAATTAGCATACTAAATTTGAAATTACAATTTTATAGAATGACGTAGTATAGATTATTTTGCTCCATTTTTATTTTCTGTTATAAAATGAATAGAAAGTAACAAATATAAAATAGTTAAGTGTTCATATTATGTAGAAATTTTTTGTTATCTCGAATACAACTTCAAGCTTAAAACTACAACATCATCAAAGCAACAATACTTGAAAATACAACTAGATTGAAAATAAGTGGGGACAATCCCATATTCGAATTTATTAAATTCGAGCGTCGTTGATGGTGGTTTCCACTTCCCGCACCTTGTCAACCACCTGAGCACGAATCGCAACCAACTTCTCTTGATAATATGCCCATAATTCCATCTTCATGTCATAGTGTTTCCTGTCCATCTCCTTGTAAAGCTGGTGAATAGCTTCCAAAACACAGCCTGTAAGAGGCTCATCGAGCCAAACAAAGTAAGCACACTTCCGGCTAGCACACCGCTCCCAACGCCTACTGACACATTCACCGGTCCACATATTAGATATCTCGGGTTCCACGCCACAGAAACACATTTCTTGCCTCTCCATCACAATAATGGTTAAGATAAATATGGATGAGATTATAAAGTTATATTACAGATGACAATTGGAAATTGGTATTTATAGGCAAAAATTTAACGCAACCTTATCCTTTTGGATTCACATCTTATCCCAGCAGATTTTGTGGTCATCACTTTTATTTGACATATTATCCCTTTGTGTCAATTGTCAACATGTTAAAGTAGAAGTCACATGCATTCTGATTGTATTAATTTGAATTGACTACTCACTGTGTATATTGAAGTTTGCAAGAAATTATTGTAATTGTAAAGTCACTTTAGCATGTGAATGAAGATTGAACAAGCAATTTGAAATTGCTCCCTATTGTTGACAAGATATAAATGAAAATATGTAGCAGTGATTTCGTAGTGGTTACTTTTAGCAGTTGTAGTAAACGATAAGTCACATCCAAGTCGGAATCTTTTGCCATACTTTATCACAGATTTGTTTTGTTACATTATTTTGGATTAACTATTTAAAAAATGTACCATGAATAGTCAGCAAATGTCACATGCTTCCTTCTTCAATTAAATTGAAATGACTACTCAGTGTGTGTATTGTAATAGGTTGCGTGTCTGAATTATATATAAGGTCGTCAATAGTCTGTTGCGTGAATGAATTATTTTTATCAGTGATTTGTAGGATGTTGTTTCCCGTGAACGGTCATTGAAAGTAGCTTCACAGTTGTGACAGAATTTGCAAGTTATTGTATAGTCACTGTAGCTCGTAAATGAAAATTGAACAAGCAATTTGAAATTGCCCCAATTTCACTCCAATTATTACCAAAATTAATATTTTTTGGGTTTTATGCGATCGCATTTTTGTTTGAAATTAAGTTTGCATTAATAAAAAAAGAAGTACAGAAATATAGTAAGGTACGAAATAGAAGAACACATAATTCAAAGGGAATCATCAGACATATAATCGTCGGAAAGGTAGTTCTGATTTTGTAATAGGTTGTTTTGCTGAGCTTCTGTAAGCTCTCTTCCAATAGCGCATAGTGAATCTTGCGCAAGTTGAAACATATAGTGACGACTCCTACGCAACGACATTCGATTATTTTCCTTTCTTATACGAGCCACATCGTTAATCACTTTTCTCCTAAATTGTGATAAAGTAGGACTTTCCCCGGCTTTAGAATACATTGTAAGGGACTGACAAACTAGAACCTTTAAACCCATAGCAATTAGGTCATCTCTCAGCTGGTCGGATTCTCCGCGTCGATAAGCCCATTCGCGACGTACACCGGCGAAGTACTCCCTTGGATCACTAACCCTAAGACCAACATAATCACCATCTCTTTCTACTAGCAAGCAGTTGTGATTTATGTTATATGACATTGTAGTAATGTTATGAGCCGTTGTAGCATATGGATTAATATATTATATAGGAAACTTTGTGGGGTGAATAATTGTTAGAGTAATAGTATTGAGAACTATGCAAAAATTTTGAAGATAAGATCAAGTGGATAACCTGCAAGAAAATGGTGGAAAATGCAGTTGACATGAAATAAAGATATGCAATAAATGACCTACATTACTGTATGATTGGACATGTCATATTTTTGTCATGTTCAATATTTATGTCATTATTGTCATAGCATGTGAACTTTTATAGATGACATAATGTTTACATGTAATATAATCGTGCCGAACAAATAACGTGCAAGTCAGCAATATATGATTCGGAAAGTAATGGTTATTTGATAATTTAAAATATTGTCAAATAAAGTAATTATCAAGTTTTTTTATGTTATAAATATAATGTGTTCTCATCATTGGCACAATGTACTAATTAAAGAATAATGAGTTACACACCTGGTGATATTAACCGAGCAATTGGTAGGAAATGGTTTTGTGATGACAACTTTAGGTACTCAATGGATCCGAGTGAACGTTACGCAAGAAGTTCGTTAAGCATGATGCATAGGGAGTGGGAATGGCGTGTTGGATGCCTCTAAAGTTGTATAAGGCAATGTGTTGAGGAAGGAGTAAGAATACCAAAACAACGCGCCATACACATGCAGCGAGACACCCCTTAGAAGTTGGAAATAGCGTTGTTCCTGAAAGAGATATGTCCTAAGTCCAATCATGTATGAGGATTTAGGAATAACTTTTATGTAATCTATTTTTTTGATTTTATTGATATTAATAAAAGACTTGTTTTGTTTTTATTGCGGGCTCTATATATTTAAATGTTTAAATAAGATATACCACAGTTTAGAGTAAACCTTTTTATGGATTGTGATGAGATCATAATAATGAGACCTAAAAGATGATAACTCTAAACTTAAATAGTTCCTGGTCGTAGGATTACTAACTCGTAATTAATAATCCGCAAAGATCGGTACATACTATGCTTGCTTCATTATGAAGGATATCTGTTCTCATAGACATTTGTGTGGTGACACTATAGCTAGTATGAAGGTGCTTATTATAGAATAAGTTCACTGAACATGACTCACACAGCTGAACAACTGATGGAGTTCACTCACGTATCAGCAGTTGTTCACATAGTGATAGTTGTACAAGTATCCTTAGACTTGAGGTCATCATAGTCATCTTGTGTACACTGAACTATGCTTTGGTTTAGTTCTTAGTCTCAAGGGACAATTATAAGGGCTCTACTAGGTATAGGAATTTATACACGAAGATAGTGTATGATCAATAAAGGATCTACCCCTTTCAGTGTAGGAAGAGAATGTTCAATGCTGATCCACTTATTTAGTTCAGGAATCTCTGGCCAGAGTGAATGAAATTAGAAAGGAGTTTCTAATTTACATTAAATAGAACTAAGCATAGTGAATGGGAAAACAAGTGATTAAATAAGATAGGCTTGACACAAGTTCCATGCCTTGTATTTAATCATGACATTGCAGGGTAGAAGGAATTAATTATACGGTAACTACTCACTGAATAGGTTCTTGGTATTCTAAGCAGTGAATTCGTATTATCCGGATAGTCGCGATATGCTGAGAAGTATCCCTCACGATGTAGAATAAATATGATTAATTAATTAATCATATTTAATGAATTAGAGAATTTATATAAATAATGATAAATTAATTTTATTATTATTTATTTCTACTACCGGCTTAATATTGAACCTACAGGGTCACACCATAAAAGAGAATGATTTAATGGTGGTGGAATTAATTAATAATGGCTAATAATTATTTATTTATGAAATAAATAATTAATTGGCAAATTTAATAATTGATTAAATGAGATTTAATTATTTATAAATTAATTAAGAAAAAGTTCTTAATATTATTAATTAAGAATTTAATTTTTGGAAATTAAATCAAGTGAGAGAATTATTTCTAAAGTGTTTAGAAAAATGATTAATAATTAAAAGGTGTTTTAATTATTAGTGAGAATAATAAAGGGTTAATAATAATAATATTTTATGGGAAAATTTTCAGCTGAAAATTTTGCCTATAAATATACTATTATAAACCCTATTTTTGCCTCAACCAAAAAGATTTACAAAACCCTAATTCTCTCCATCTCCTCCTCCTTCATTACATCGTTTTCTTGGTGGATACCTGTGGAGTGCTTCACACTTGAGGAGCAGCTGCTAAGGATCTCCGTTCATCATTTTTGGATCGCCATTAAAGACCTCCATCTTTCCATTAACGTAAAGCTTCTTAAGGTAAACATACTGAACTACGAATTAAATATTATTTTTCGCATGAATCCTGCGGAGGGTTTCGGTTTTTTTAAGATTAAATTTACGTTTTCGCTGCGTTTATGTGCTAAAAACTCTTCAATGGCATCAGAGCTACTTGCGAAAAGTTTTTAATTCGTTTATGTGTTTAACTGTTTTCGATATATGAGCATGTACGTGATTCGCCATGATTTGATGTTGATATAATATGCTTATATATGTATGGTTTTGAATATATGATATTCATGTGAGTTGTATAATCATAAGATGATTATGTAATCTTTATATATATTGATATATACATGATTTATGTTTGTTCTAATTATGAGAACCATATTAGATACGGATTCTGAATTGGCTGCTGCAGATTTGCTGAAATCTGGGTCTGGTGTCCGATTTACGCAAACGAATACCCTATTCCATAGGTAAACGAGCGTCTGAACAAAACTGATAGCTAAAGCTATCAACGACTCATCTGTAAGGCGTTTGACGTCGTTTACTTCCCGTAAACAGTGATTCTTGTTATTCTGATTTGATTATGATTTTTCTGATTTTTGTCATATTTTCTTTTTATGATTAGATCATGGATAATATGATATATTAAGATCATATTATGTGTTTTAACATGTTTTAATGTGTTGTATGAGCATGGTGGATGGTTATGGCCTTTGACCTTTGTGTAATGGTTTTGGTTTTGGTTTTAAATACGACTTGCATGTCGTCAATCTTTGTAATCATAAATCTCGAATGTAACTCGAGCTATTCTTGTAAGTTCATTAGATTAGTTTTACTTTCAATCATGTGATGTAATTCAAGACTCAAGAAGGCTATCCAATGGAGGTGATACAAAGAAGAAGACGAGGCATACAAGAAGTCTATACAAAGAAGAAGACTTATGTAATAAGTAGTTATATTTATTTCCATCACCATATTAGATTGACATTGATCTTTATCATGAGCTTGATAAAGATCACATAGGATGGGGCCATAACCAAACACATTTACTTTATTGCACCTTACATTTACTTGTTTATTTAATTTTATATATGAGATATACGCCTATGTTTACCATGCGATGATAGATTTAGGTGAACTTAAATCAATATAAGGCGTGCTCTAGAAAATCTAGAATAGGAATCGTTTCTTGCCTTAACAATAAATATTATGAATACGATCATGAGATTCTTGTGTTTATGAAACACGTAATTGAATATGAATTTTCAATATTGAGAGAAAGGATGATTCTGTCAACAACAGATTTCTATCTGTAAGAAAGGGTTATTAAGTGACGCCTCTTGACAATGCTCCACCCGATCTGGGAATCATCTGATTATCGATTATTGATTTGAAATATTTAATTTAAAAGGAAGAATCTCTTTATAATATGATTATGATTGTAACGTAATATAATCCCTCTAAAATTAAATAATATCAAGTAGTAATTGGCCAATGACACAACGAGCTTGTGTCGGTCATAGCCTTCCAACATGGTAAAAAGTGGTTCTTATTTTTAAATCATTGTCGTTTCGTGCTACAGCCGAGGGCTTTGATTTCGAAATAAGAAATACTTGTCTATTACATAGAGATGTGTACATTGAATTAGAATCTAAAGGTCGGTACGTGCTATAGCCGTGGGCCGTTGGAGACTGATTTAATTGTACGAAATGTTGGGTTAGACTTGACTTAGAATATTGAGTTTGTCGTGCCACAGCCGTGACTCAATTATTCAAGAGGCTAAACTTATATTAGGGAATAACATAAGATGTAATTGACAAGAGTTGTCTGCCTATTGAACATCACATGACGTTTCATGCCACAACCGAGGTTGTGTGATGGAATGTAGGATCCCTATTCCCGCTAGCATTATGAATGCTTAATTTTCACTTAGGGGGTTGAAAAAATTAGATAAACCAGTGGGAGACACTTATGAATAAAGACCCGATTCATATAGTATTTTGAAATGAAATTGAATATTTGCTAAGTGTTCTTATGTGTTTATCATTTACAGATTTACTATATTCGTCATGTCTTCTGCACTATCACTCCGGAGCATACTAGATGCTCACAAGTTGACTGGTCCTAATTTAGCTGTTTGTTTTTACTGTAACAAGTTGGGGCACTAGAAGAGGAACTGCAAGGTTTACCTTGCAGAATTGAAGAAGAAGAAGAAGAAGGGTAGTAAGACTACCGCTTCTGATTCAGGCATGTTCATGATAGAAGTTAATATGTCACTAGGTCAAATTTCTACTTGGGTATTAGATACCGCCTGTGGTTCTTATATTTGCAATTCGTTGCAAGGACTAAAGGGAAGTAGGACTCTTGAAAAAGATGAGGTGATTCTACGTATGGGCAATGGAGCAAGGGTTGCGGCCATATCTGTAGGATCATTTAGTTTACATATGCCTACGGGAAAGACTATTATTTTGAATAATTATTATTACGTTCCCTCTATTGTGAGGAATATTGTTTATATTCCTATGTTGGATGTGGATGGTTTTTCATTTATTATTAAGAATAATGAATGTTCTATCCTTAGAGATAATGTTCTTTTTGGACGTGGCATTTTAAATAATGGTCTGTATGTATGTGACGTAGAGCATGATTTACTTCAGATTGAATAAACTAATAAAAGAAAACGAGATGATGAAAATCTGACCTATTTATGGCACTGTAGGCTAGGTCATATTAGTGAAAATAGACTGCGGATATTACATAAGGAAGGGTTACTTGACCCCTTTGATTTTGAATCATATCCTACATGCGAGTCTTGTCTATTGGGTAAAATGACCAAATCTCCATTTAGTGGACATGGAGAGAGGGCTGCAGATTTGCTAGGATTGGTACACACAGATGTATGTGGACCAATGTCTACGCAAGCCATGGGTGCATTTTCGTACTTCATTACTTTCATAGATGATAGACCTAGATTCAGATATGTGTATTTGATGAAACACAAGTCTGAAGCCTTTGAAAAGTTCAAAGAATATAAACATGAAGTGGAGAAACAAACTAAACACAATATTATAACTCTTCGATCAGATCGAGGTGGTGAATACTTGAATGGAGAGTTTCTAGATTATCTCAAAGAAAATGGTATAGTCTCCCAGTGGACTCCTCCATATACTCCACAGTTAAATGGGGTATCTGAAAGGAGAAATCAAACTTTTTTAGACATGGTTCGGTCCATGATGAGCTATGCGAATCTTCCAGTATTCTTATGGGGTTATGCATTGGAAACCTCAGCATATTTACTGAATAAGGTGCCTTCCAAATCTGTTCCTCAAACACCATATGAGATATGGAAAGAAAGGAAACCGAGTCTTAAACACGTTAAGATTTGGGGATGTCCAGCTTATGTCAAGAAAGTTGACCCAGATAAGCTGGAATCTCGATCCGTAAAATGTAATTTTGTGGGATATCCTAAAGAGACTTTGGGGTATTACTTTTACACCGATCATCGGGTGTTTGTCTCCAGACATGCTACCTTCTTGGAAAAGGAGTTTATCCTTGAAGAAAAAAGTGGGAGCAAAATTAAACTTGATGAAGTTCAAGAAGCACAAACTACTACGGATCAAGTGGAAACACCTGTTCAGACTGAACAACCTTCTGTGGAACAGCCCATTCGTAGGACAGGGAGAGTGTCTCGCCAACCTGAGAGGTATTATGGCCTTGTCATTAAGAATGACAATGAGTTGTCAATCATTGATGATGACGACCCTGTGACCTATAATGAGGCTATGAGTATTGTTGACTCAGAGAAATGGTATAGTGCCATAAAATCCGAAATGGAATCTATGTATACCAACCAAGTATGGACTCTGGTTGAGGCGCCTGAAGGTGTTAAGCCTATTGGGTGCAAGTGGCTATACAAAAGAAAGATTGGAGCAGATGGCCAGGTGGAGACCTATAAGGCCAGGCTCGTGGCAAAAGGATTCAAACAAAGGCAAGGGATTGACTTTGATGAAACTTTTTCGCCTGTAGCCCTGTTAAAATCAATTCGGATTTTGCTTGCGATTGCTGCTTACTACGACTATGAGATCTGGAAAATGGACGTGAAAACGGCCTTCCTCAATGGGGAACTTGAGGAAGAAGTGTATATGACACAGCCAAAGGGTTTTCTTTTCAAGGGAAATGAACACCTAGTATGTAAGCTGCTGCGAACCATATATGGTTTAAGGCAAGCTTCTCGTAGATGGAACATCCGTTTTGATGAGACAATCAAAGAGTTTGGTTTTATAAAAAACATAGATGAACCATGTGTCTACAAGAAGGTTAGTGGGAGCGCGGTAACATTTCTTGTATTGTATGTGGATGACATACTTCTTATAGGAAATGATATATCGATGCTACAATCAGTCAAAGTATGGCTATCAAAGAACTTCACCATAAAGGATTTGGGAGAAGCATCATACATTCTCGGTATGAAGATCTATAGAGATAGATCTAGAAGAATGATAGGTCTTACCCAGGGTACATACATCCAGAAAGTGCTTAAAAGGTTTAGCATGGAAAACTCCAAAAGAGGTCTCATACCGATGAGCCATGGAGTGTCCCTTTCCGAAAAAATATCTCCTAAGACACCTGAGGAAAGAGAGCGTATGAGTAAGATTCCTTATACTTCAGCAATAGGATCTATCATGTATGCTATGTTATGTACAAGGCCTGATGTTGCTTATTCAATTAGTGTGACGAGCAGATATCAGTCCAATCCAGGTGAAGACCACTAGAAAGCAGTGAAAAACATCTTTAAGTACTTGCGAAGGACTCAGGACATTTTTCTTGTTTTTGGTGGTGAATCTGAGTTGAAATAGAGGGTTATACTGACTCTAGTTTTCAATCAGAAAGTGATAGCAAATCCATGTCAGGGTACGTGTTTACTCTGAATGGTGGTGCAATTAGTTGGAAGAGTTCCAAACAGTCTAACAACATAGCAGACCCACTCACAAAGCCACTTTCTCAGAGTCACTTTGATCGTCATAAAGATAAGATGGGTATTAGATACCAGAGTGATTGGCTTTAGTACAAGTGGGAGATTGAAAGAGATATGTCCTAAGTCCAATCATGTATGAAGATTTAGGAATAACTTTTATGTAATCTGTTTTTGATTTCATTGATATTAACAAAAGACTTGTTTTGTTTTTATTGCGGGCTCTATCTATTTAAATGTTTAAATAAGATATACCATAGTTTAGAGTAAAGCTTTTTATGGATTGTGATGAGATCATAATAATGAGACCTAAAAGATGATAACTCTAAACTTAAATAGTTCCTGGTTGTAGGATTACTAACTGGTAATTAATAATCCGCAAAGATCGGTACATACTATGCTTGCTTCATTATGAAGGATGTCTGTTCTCATAGACATTTGTGTGGTGACACTATAGCTAGTATGTAGGTGCTTATTATAGAATAAGTTCACTGAACATGACTCACACAGCTGAACAACTGATGGAGTTCACTCACGTGTTAGCAGTTGTTCACATAGTGATAGTTGTACAAGTATCCTTAGACTTGAGGTCATCTTATGTACACTGAACTATGCTTTGGTTTAATTCTTAGTCTCAAGGGACAATTATAAGATAGTGTATGATCAATAAAGGATCTACCCCTTCCAGTGTAGGAAGAGAATGTTCAATGCTGATCCACTTATGTTAGTTCAGGAATCTCTGGCTAGAGTGAGTGAAATTAGAAATGAGTTTCTAATTTACATTAAATAGAACTAAGCATAGTGAATGGGAAAGCAATTGATTAAATAAGATAGGCTTGACACAAGTTCCATGCCTTGTATTTAATCGTGACATTGCAGGGTAGAAGGAATTAATTGTACGGTAACTACTCACTGAATAGGTTCTTGTGATTCTAAGCAGTGAATTCGTATTATCCGGATAGTCGCAATATGCTGAGAAGTATCCCTCACGATGTAGAATGAATATGATTAAGTAATTAATCATATTTAATGAATTAGAAAATTTATATAAATAATGATAAAATAGTTTTATTATTATTTATTTCTACTACCGGCTTAATATTGAACCTACAGGGTCACACCATAAAAGAGAATGATTTAATGGTGGAGGAATTAATTAATAATGCCTGATAATTATTTATTTATGAAATAAATAATTAATTGGAAAATTTAATAATTGATTAAATAAGATTTAATTGATTATAAATTAATTAAGAAAAGGTTCTTAATATTATTAATTAAGAATTTAATTTTTAGAAATTAAATCAAGTGAGAGAATTATTTCTAAAGAGTTTAGAAAAAGGATTAATAATTAAAAGGTGTTTTAATTATTAGTGAGAATAATAAAGGGTTAATAATAATAATATTTTATGGGAAAATTTTCAGCTGAAAATTTTGCCTATAAATATACTATTATAAACCCTATTTTTGCCTCAACCAAAAGGATTTACAAAACCCTAATTCTCTCCATCTCCTCCTCCTTCATTACATCGTTTTCTCGGTGGATACCGGTGGAGTGCTTCACACTTGAGGAGCAGCTGCTAAGGATCTCCGTTCATCATTTTTGGATCGCCATTAAAGACCTCCATCTTTCCATTAACGTAAAGCTTCTTAAGGTAAACATACTATTTAATCTTAAGGTAAAAACGCAGCGAAAACGCCGCTGCTCAAGTGTTTACCTTAAGAAGCTTTACGTTAATGGAAAAATGGAGGTATTTAATAGCGATCCAAGAACGATGAACGGAGATCCTTAGCAGCTGTTCCTCAAGTGTGAAGCACTCCACCCGTATCCACAAAGAAAATGATGTAATGAAGGAGGAGGTGATGGAGAGAATTAGGGTTTTGTAAATCCTTTTGGTTGAGGGAAAAATAGGGTGTATAATAGTATATTTATAGGCAAAATTTTCAGCTGAAAATTTTGCCATAAAATATTATTATTATTAACCCTTTATTATTCTCACTAATAATTAAAACACCTTTTAATTATTAATCTTTTTTTTAAACTCTTTAGAAATAATTCTCTCACTTGATTTAATTTCCAAAAAATAAATTCTTAATTAATATTATTAAGAACCTTTTCTTAATTAATTTATAATCAATTAAATCTCATTTAATCAATTATTAATTTTGCCAATTAATTATTTATTTCATAAATAAATAATTATCAGCCATTATTAATTAATTCCTCCACCATTAAATCATTCTCTTTTATGGTGTGACCCTGTAGGTTCAATATTAAGCCGGTAGTAGAAATAAATAATAATAAAACTATTTTATCATTATTTATATAAATTTTCTAATTCATTAAATATGATTAATTAATTAATCATATTTATTCTACATCGTGAGGGATACTTCTCAGCATATCGCGACTATCCGGATAATACGAATTCACTGCTTAGAATACCAAGAACCTATTCAGTGAGTAGTTACCGTACAATTAATTCCTTCTACCCTGCAATGTCACGATTAAATACAAGGCATGGAACTTGTGTCAAGCCTATCTTATTTAATCACTTGCTTTCCCATTCACTATGCTTAGTTCTATTTAATGTAAATTAGAAACTCATTTCTAATATCATTCACTCTGGCCAGAGATTCATGAACTAACATAAGTGGATCAGCATTGAACATTCTCTTCCTACACTGGAAGGGGTAGATCCTTTATTGATCATACACTATCTTCGTGTATAAATTCCTATACCCAGTAGAGCACTTATAATTTTCCCTTGAGACTAAGAACTAAACCAAAGCATAGTTCAGTGTACACAAGATGACTATAATGACCTCAAGTCTAAGGATACTTGTACAACTATCACTATGTGAACAACTGCTGACACGTGAGTGAACTCCATCAGTTGTTCAGCTGTGTGAGTCATGTTCAGTGAACTTATTCTATAATAAGCACCTACATACTAGCTATAGTGTCACCACACAAATGTCTATGAGAACAGACATCCTTCATAATGAAGCAAGCATAGTATGTACTGATCTTTGCGGATTATTAATTACCAGTTAGTAATCCTACGACCAGGAACTATTTAAGTTTAGAGTTATCATCTTTTAGGTCTCATTATTATGATCTCATCACAATCCATAAAAAGCTTTACTCTAAATTGTGGTATATCTTATTTAAACATTTAAATAGATAGAGCTCGCAATAAAAACAAAACAAGCCTTTTATTAATATCAATGAAATCAAAACAGATTACATAAAAGTTATTCCTAAATCCTCATACATGATTGGACTTAGGACATATCTCTTTCAGTGACGACTCCTACGCAACAACATTCGATTATTTTCCTTCCTTATACGTGCCACAACGTTAATCACTTTTCTCCTAAATTTTGACAAAGTAGGACTTTCCCCGGCTTTAGAATACATTGTAAGGGATTGACAAACCAGAACCTTTAGACCCATAGTAATTAGGTCATCTCTCAGCTGGTCGGATTCTCTACGTCGATAAGTCCATTCGCGACGTACACAATTGAAGTACTCCCTTGGATCACTAACCCTAAGATCAACATAATCACCATCTCTTTCTATTAGTAAGAAGTTGTGATTTATGTTATATGACATTGTAGTAATGTTATGAGCCGTTGTAGCATATGGATTAATATATTATATAGGAAACTTTATGGGGTGAATTTTGTAAGCGTAATAGTGTTGAGAACTATGCGAAAATTTTGAAGATAAGATCAAGTGGATAACCTGCAAGAAAATGGTGGAAAATGCAGTTGACATGAAATAAAGATATGCAATAAATGACCTACATTACCGTATGATTGGACATGTCATATTTTTGTCATATTCAGCATTTATGTCATTATTGTCATATCATGTGAACTTTTATAGATGACATAATGTTTACATGTAATATAATCGTGCCGAACAAATAACGTGCAAGTCAGCAATGTATGATTCAGAAAGTAATGGTTATTTGATAATTTAAAATATTGTCAAATAAAGTAATTATCAAGTTTTTTTATGTTATAAATATAGCGTGTTATCATCATTGGCATAATGTACTAATTGAAGAATAATGAGTTACACACCTGGTGATATTAACCGAGCAATTGGTAGGAAATGGTTTTGTGATGACGACTTTAGGTACTCAATGGATCCGAGTGAACGTTACGCAAGAAGTTCATTAAGCACGATGCATAAGGAGTGGGAATGGCGTGTTGGATGCCTCCAAAGTTGTATAGGGAAATGTGTTGAGGAAGGAGTAAGAATACCAAAACAACGCGCCATACACATGCAGCGAGACACCCCTCAGAAGTTGGAAATAGCGTTGTTCCATGCTAGAGAGGAAGAAAATCGAATGAGGATGCGCTTAAATCGTAAAGAGCTACAAACAAGAAGTAAGGAGTATGCTGAAGACGGCGACCTACATACTGCAATGATGTATCATCATTTTGCTGTAGGTCCTGATTCTGTTTCTGATTGTTCATTGTCCGACGATGAGTAAGAGAAATACAACCATAAGTTAATAAAATTTCCTTCAACAATGAGTTTAGTGTTTCAGGTTGTAAAGTTTGTGTTTAGTTTCATTATTCGCAAATAATGTGATCAGCGTAATATTGTCAAAGGTAAATATTGTTATGTTGTCGTGGTCAAATTATGTATTACCTTCTGTGTATAGTTCGTTCAAACTGATTCGACTACTCAACCTTTTACTTTATTGTAAGAATGCACAATGACCTATAAATAGTGGAAGCAGTTTATTCAAATCAACGTGAAAATGATAACATGTTGATAATATGGGCCATTTTGCCCTATAAATACCTCATCCTTTCTAAGTTGAAACCATATGTGCAAAGTGTTTACATCATATTAAAAATAAAATAGATAAGGGTAAAAGGCAAGCAACACCTACACATGATAAGAGAGGTATGCGTCAGCTAAGTTTTGCTGAATCCGTTGAACGTGGGAAGAGAAGGAAAGATTCTAAAACGGGGAAGAATGCGAGGTATACGGGCCGCACAAGGGTATATCGTCCGTGATAATAAAGAGTTTGTTGGCTATGGGGAAATGCACTTGAAGTTTATGAGATCCTCCATCGAGTATGAAGAAAACATAAACAAGAGTTTCAACATTGGACATATTTCAAAGGAGGAACATGACTATGAGTTAAAGCAAATATGCAAACACTACCACTTCATGGAGGACGAGCTTGAGATAAGGAAAAGGGAGTACGAGGATGCAATCGCAAGCTGTAGGTCTGAAAGAATATGTGAAGAGGACTAGCAGTGGGATATAAAATATGCGAAATATATTGTCAAACTTGGGGATTTTTCTCAAGGCCACGATGATACCGGTATGGCTACAACCATCTGTCATAGCACAAAGGGCCCCGACCCCTGGCCATCGCGTCATACACGAGCGAGTACGTACACCTCAACCCACGGACATGGGGAGGGAGGTTATATACATACCTCCCCTCAGATACAAGAAGATGAGGATGTAGATGATGAGATTACTAACAAAAATGAGGACACAGAGTTTGATCAATACGTAGTTAATCTTGCGGATGACTAAAACATTTGAGAGTTTCTCTCATTTTCTTATTTTCAGTTGCAATATATTTTTCTCATTCTATGTTTACTTATTTGATGTTCCCTAGAATTGTACTTTGTTCCACATTTTAATGAAAAATGCACTCATCATCACATTTATTTGTCTACAATATTACAAAAACTTTTGTACTAATTATGATAATGTTATTAAGCTACCCTTCATGAAATCTGATATAGTATTCAGATTTGCAAGTCTTCTTGAATTACCATGTATTAATTGTGAAAATACTTATACATCCATGAAAATGCCTTTCGGAAACACAATCGTTTGAATTACATATGTATGTCTCATCAACCAATTTGTAGGAAATTCATATATTTATATTTTTTCAATTATATTATAAATTACCCACTCCATCCAAATATTTTCCTTATGCTTTCGTACCATTTTCGGGTGGTTAAAAACCTTTTATTCAAATTTTTTTTTCTTAGTTTCAATTTTTTTTGTCAAAGTAGGGTACAAATATTACTATATAAAGTTATAAAATTTAAATTGGGAGTAAATAACTATATTTACTAAAAATATAAAAATCATTCTTCCTTATAATAGTTCACATTTCCTTCTAAGGAAGCATGTTCGGGTATATATAAATATAGCTTTTTTAATTTTTTTTCCTATTTTTTTTTATCAAATAAAAGTAGTATACTTTTACTACAACATTAAGCAAAAAAAATTAAAATTATAAGACTATGTCATGCTTTCTAATGCTCCCAAAAATCTTGTTGAATGTTATTAATTGGCCAATAGGGAAATAAGGAAAAAGGAAAAACAAAATAAAAAAGAGACTACGCCACTTCAAGTGGCATAGTTTGGTCCAATGCCACTTGAAGTGGCGTAGTGGCCTATTTTTGCAAGTTTATGTTCAGCTGGGCTAGTTTCACAAAACTTGTGTTCAACTGGCCCAGAAATCAAACGGAGCCCCTTCACAGCTTCTTCAGAATAAAACACATACTCATATTTTGCACAATAGGGTTCCAATATATGATCATACTATAAGGGTATTTGGATGTTTGTGTTATCCTAATCTATCTTCTACTTCTAAAAATAAATCAAGTTTCTGTTCTACACACCTTGTATACTTTTGGGATTTTCTTCTAATCATAGGGGATATAGGTGTATGGACTTATCAACTCGAAAAGTTATCGTGTCTCGCCATGTTACCCTTCGATGAGAGTATTTTTCCCTTCTCCACTAGTCAAACATCAGTCCCTTTTCGCACTATGGTTTTTTATGCAGCGGTGAATTTCCTCACATTCTCGCACAACATATACATAACTCGTCTATCGGGGGAGGAATCAAGAATTTAACATGAGAGAACCAAATTGATAAAAGTAGAAAATATACCAGTTTATTTGAGATGCACGCGCCTTTTTTGATTAAATAAAATAACCAATGATCTCGTCAATAGAAATTGTCTCCGCAATCTTCTTTTCAATATATAATAACAAATAATCTCTGAGAAACTCATCTTCCATTCAATTTTGAAGGTATCTTTTCACAATTTTCATAGCTGAAAAAGCTCGTTCAGATGTTGCAGTAGATGTAAGAAGAGTCAAGACAGGCCTTAATAGTCTATCAACTAATGGGTACATGTCAGTTTTTTCCGTGTTTACCAATTCATGGCATAATAAACCAAGAGTAGATAAATTCTTCAAATCTGGATGAACAAGAACATCTAAGCTATAATGTTGTAGTTCACACCTTAAATGGATTTTTTCATCTCCCCAAAACTCTATTGGATAAAAAAATTCAGCTGGCTTGCAAATGTTCTCTATATTGAAAGACTTGTAACCACTCATAGGATTTAGTGATACACTTAAAATAAGAAGCTCGGTTGTTGAACCTATCGTTTAACTCTTGCAATTGTTGATATATGGCAGCTATAAAGATTTCTACTTTGTAATGATGTTCCGTTGTCACCATTTGCTTTTATTTTCCTTGTCGGCGAATAGATTTAAGCACATCAATTTTGAATCATCAACTTTGTAGTGGAAACCAGATGCATAACATTTAAAATATCCTGAGACTATTGTTGTAATGCTCGACAAAGTAGATCAGTAATAACCATTATCTTCTTGACCACGTGTAAAATAAATACAAATTCATAAGACATCATCAATATTTTAATAGCACTTAAAGCATCACTAATTTTCATCTAACCCATATTGTTTCAGATAAAATATTTAATAAAATTAATAAAATTTGTTTAGCTAATTCTCGGGTTTCAATTTTTTGTTGGGGGACCGAAAGAAAAACTCTTAGTAAATTTTAAAATTTTAATTTAAAATTTTAGATTAAAATTTTGGGGATAATCCGGGGTAGGCGGGGACCGGCATACACCTTCTGGAATCCCTCCTCTATACCAGAACATATAGCAGATGCACCATCCCATACATCACCTACAATCACCACCTATCGTCATCCAGTACCTACTCACACTATGAGGACCCGTAGCATGGATGATATTTTTAAATAAAAGGTCCCATTTTCTTTTAACATAACAAAAGATCCATCCACTATATCTCCCTTGCTTCGCTCTCCTCATGCTGCCCTTCTGGATAAAACTAGCATAATAACCCGTGCATGGCACGGGTCATTTTCTAGAGTTTTTTTTATACATCATGCAATTATAATATTTGTAGAGCAACTCCAACAATATCCTTATATAGGCCGTTGAGTCAAATTTTGAAGAAATGGAGATAAAATTTATCTCCAACAACCTCCATGTCCCCTCCATAACATTACAAGTTTCGAATGCTTCCTCACTTTTAGGAGTGAATATCCCCACAACTATTATTATATTATATTCTTCTTACTTGTTATTTTATATTTAATGAATGAATATAAACAGGGTAGTAAGTGTAAGTTTAAAACGAAACGATTAAACTTAATCTGTAGAATGCCGTTAGTATGTTTACAAATAAAAGCTACAAATTAACATATATGTTGAATACAGAGTTGATCAAAATCTTGAATTTTATTTTAATAAACTATATGTACTGCACTATATTATTACTGAGTTCACTACTAACTTACAATTAACTTACTCAATTTAAAAAGATAAAAATGCATAACTGAAATCAGAATGACTTGCAATCATAATATACAATAATATAAAATTTATATTATTATTAATATTAAAGTCGGTTTTAATGAAAAATATTAGTTTTTAAAATTCAATGTATGCATGTATGAGAAAATGTTAGTTTTTTTATTTACACCACTGTTAATAAAGTAAAATTAAGTTATATGTATGTGTGTGTATTAGCATGTAAATTATTGTATGTTACATCTAAATTATGATGGTTTCAATTATTTATATGTTAAATATCTGATTTATGTACATGTATAATCATTATTAACATCTAGTGAGATAATTGATTACTTAAATAACATGCATTTATAATTATTCAAAAATTAAAATTATGTAATAAATAAATTTCTATAATTTATATATGGTATTCACATTATCACTGATAAACAATCCATATCTATTTTTTACGCAACCGGGTATCAATCATGGTTGTAACAGAAAAATGAATTATATATTTTTAAGACTTAATTGATATTCATGATTTTTTTCAAGAATTCGAAAGAAAAATTGTATTTGTATCGTTATTTAAACCGTTTTTAAGTTTCTTTCATTATGGCTATTTCTTCATATAATAATTTGATAACATTTTATACTATTATTCTAATATTAAAAATTCTCAGTTCGATAAAGTTTAATAAATATCAGTTGAACTGGTTAATTCCTTCAAATTATTGAACAGTATATGTTTTTTCCTTAAATAATATAAAATTTATTGAATCAAATGCTACAATATAGTATAGATATAACTTTTATTTGAATAATTCAAAATATTTGTACAATATTATCTTGATCAATGAATATTGCTGATCTAAAAGAATTCTTTTTAAAAAGTTAGTTTTTTTAAAGTGAAAAATGAAAAATAAATCGATTTAATATATCATCGTAGTTTTAACAAATCTAGTGAGATCTCATTTCAAATTTCAAATATTCTTAAATTTGGAACAAATCCCAAAAATAATAATGCATTGCTAGTGAAGTTTGTAATTTTAATATAAATAATCAATTGACTTGATTCTATAAAGATCTCAAACAAGTTAATTTATATTAACATAAGATATTAAAAAATTTCACATTATTGGTAAGATATTCTTGCCAAGTTTGTAATTTAAATTTACTAAATGTAGAATGTGACGATATTTTTCGGCCGGGTCATGTAATCAAATTTCGAGTATTTTTTGAACAATGGGCCAAGTTCTAAAATGCATTGACTATCTAAATATTATCTAAATATGTAATACCAATATAGATTATTTATATATAAGCGATTCTATTTTCAATATTTTTTTTAAAAATTATATATGTACATTTTAATTACTTTTTATAATAAAAAATATGTTAAAAATATATGAGATATATTTTCAAACTAAAATATGATTAATAAATAAGATAATAATCCATTTATGTATTATGCCTAATTTTATATCTGGAATTCAATTCTTTATAATTAACTGTACAAATATTCAACTAACTATCTTTTTTTTTGCGGAATTCAAGTAAATATCTTTAAAGTTAAATAAAATATTCATTTAGTACAGTTACAGATTATGTGTATCATAAAAAATACATGTGAAAATATGGTGTAGTTGTAAGAGGTTGTATAGTTGAATGGAATAACTTGAGTTCGACTCCCACAAAGCACATCTTTTATATAAATTTTAAAAACATGGGTAATTTAGTCTTTTTAATCTCATACTTTTTAATCTCATAAAATTATTATACCCTTATTCTCCTATTATATATAGAAGAGATTTGGAAATCAGCCTTGAATGATGAGTATAACGCCTTAATTAAAAATAAAACTCGTGACTTGGTGCCACGACCCCTATGGTGTTAATATTAATCGTCGTATGTGGCATTATAAAACATGGGTAATTTAGTTATTTTAATGAGATTTTTTAATCTCATACTTTTTAATCTCATAAAATTATTATACCATTGTTCTTCTATTATATATAGAAGAGATTTGGAAATCGAGATTTGGAAATCAGCCTTGAATGATGACTATAACGCCTTAATTAAAAATAGAACTCGGGACTTGCCACGAACCCTATGGTGTTAATATTAATCGCCGTATGTGGCATTATAAACATAAATTAAAATATAACCTCTTGAACGACACAAAGTCAGATTATAGTGAAATGGCAGGTCTCAACAAGTCGGAGTTGATTGTGGTCAGTGGCGGATTTATGCTTGAGCATGGTGTGTCAAGTGACACACCATTATTTTATATTTTTAATTTTTTTTTATGTATTTACAAACTAATACTGCTTTGTGTGTTATGTCTCTGCGTATGTATTAACAAGCTTTTGTTTCCAATTTTCCGCTGTGCTCTGCCTGACTACCTCCAGTGACTTCTCCGTTGCCTTTTGTATTTTTTTACTCTAAACCATCCAATTCTCCCCTTCAAAATTATATTCCAAAATTCTCCATGTCATTAGCATTTATTACATTTCTCAGAAGTGATAACTTGCCAAAAAACACACATAGATTACTCAGTGTTTGCGCAAATGTCATAATGATTTTTTATAAATTATATTTTAAAAATTGTTAGTTATATTAGACAAGTGAGTGACACACCAGATTTAAAATCCTGCATCCGCCACTGATTGTGGTAAGACATTTTGTCCTGTTGTTAAACCATCAACAATACGGACTGTTCTTTACTTTTCTATGTCTCAAAAATGGTCTATTCACTAGCTTGATGTGAAGAACGCATATCTTCACAGGAATCTTACAGAAACGGTCTACATGCATCAGCCACCTGGATTTGTAAATCCATCAGCTCCCCATCATGTTTTTCTTCTTCGCAAAGCATTATACGAGCTCAAACAAGCCCCTCGCGCATGGTATTAACAATTTGCCACATATATTCGGTCTCTTGGTTTTGTGAAAAAGTGTGAGTGATCAGTCCATTTTCATTTATCGAAAAGGTAAATATATGGCATTATTTTGCTATACATGGATTTATTATTTTGACAGCCTCTAGTGATAGCCTACGGGAACAAATAATTTCTCTCTTAAGGTCTGAGTTTGCTATGACTGATCTTGGTCCTTAATCATATTTTTTGGGTACTTCTGTCACTCGCAAAGATGGGAAGCTCTTCTTGAACCAAACAAAATATGAAATTCGATGGCTCGATAGATAATATAATATCCTAACTGTCAAGGCAAATGGGACAGTCTCTTATGCAAACAGGACAGTCCATTTACAAATGAGACAATGAATGGGAGAGTCTCAATTAACTGCAGAATGTAAATAACAGTAATTAAAATGCAGAATGCTGAAAACTGAAAAGTAAAAACACCAGAAGTTTTTCACTTGGTTCGACCCCTACACCTAGTCTATGGCCTACATCCAAGTCCCCATGCCAACTAGCATAGAGAATATATTATATCCACTTAAAACAAAGTACTTACAAACTTTCCTTGATTACAAACTTGGCCCACTTGAAATAAACCTTTCCCTAGCACACAACTACCTAGCACAAAGCTACTTGGCCTTCCTGTTGTAATCAAACTCCCACAACCCGGGACAAGTGATATAATACGCCTTTCAGATACAAGAATATAATATGAAAGTTTACAACTCAAACTAAGTTTCTTGTTTACTGGATATGTATTTCTGGTATAGAACAATAAAGAGTTTTCAGATAATGAAAGATTGACGTGAAAACGTTAGCCATAAATCTGAAATAATAAGTTGTATTTATAGGCAAAGTTGTAACAGAATTATTTTTTTTTAAACAAAAGATAGATAAGATTTGAAGATAAGTTTGTTTGAAAATATTTGAATAAGACTTTGAAACTAATCTGTTAGTAATTTGAAAAAGGATAAATCAAGTAAAGATAAGGCTTGAGAGATTTAAACTTGATTTATAAGATAGGGTGGGTTTGTTTGAGATAAGGTTTATCCAGATAAACAAGATTTACACAAACCCTAACAACCTAATACTAAACCTGCGGGATAGACTCCCAGAAAAACTGAACAAGCTGCATTCTGATAAATATTGCTGTGATCTCGGATGAGTCCAATCTGATGTCTTCATTCTGTTGCTAAGAACTCTTATCATCATAAACACGTGAATTAACATTCTCCCCCTTTTATGATGATGACAAAGAAAGCATAAATGCTCCCCCTATCAAAAACACTAAAGGCCTGTAAAATAGAGTTAAATATAACAGAATATATTGCAGTTTATTTTATATGCAATCAATATGAGAATGAGACAACTAAAGAATGAATGAGACACTAGATCAATGCATAAAAGAGACAGTCTCAAACATTAAACACTCAAAACATAACAACCCATCCATAAAACAGGATGTCCAGTTGTTATCTAATCACATAAACGAATCCAAAATATCGGTTAAACACATAAAGCACATCCAGAAACAAAGTTCAAAAACCAACACACCAACAACATAAACATAGTCTTAAAAACCCAAAAGAAACATCGTCTTAAAAACACATAAAATTTCTCCCCCTTCATCATAAAAGGGTCCTCAATCGGAATCATCATCAATGTTAACTGGAGCTTTGCCCTTGCCTGAACCAGAAGCCTTGTTCTGGGATGAAGGAAACACCGGAGCTGAGCCACACTCTGAAAAGAGCTTGTCAAAAGCATCTTGAGCTGGTGCCTTTCCGTCCCGTTCCCTTAGCCAATCAAAAATCTTCGCTTTGTATTCTTCTCTCGTCATGCCGAAGACCGAAGGTGGAGGGATAGCAGGAAGTGGCAGAGGATCAGTGATTTCTTTTAAAGTACAATCGCCAATCCAGTCTCTTTTCTTGTGCCAGTACATCTTGCTCTTATCCTGCATAGCGGACAGTTGCTGTGACACAAACTTCGTCTCGGACCCAAGCTTGAAAAACAACTTAACAAACTCCTTTTCCCATGCCTTAGCAGAGGAAACCATTCCTTCTTGTAGAGTCCCAAACTCAAAATCTATTGTCTTGGCTAACTTAACATCAGAAGTATGCAACACATAAATTTTTGCATTGATAGCATCCAAAGATGAACAAACATACTTCCTAAACATCTCAAAAGAAGCATTTAAAATACTAACTTCAGAAGTTAGTGACCCAAGAGTTTTGACAGAAGCAAAATGTTGATTAAGATTAGCCATAGCAGCAAAATTTTCATTTAATTTAATCAACAAAGAATTAAGAAGAGTATTGGTAGGCTGATCAAAGGGGTCTGATGCATAGTTTGGAGACTTAGGAATACCACCAACATTCCTAGAAGAATCATCAAAAACTAACTCATTTGACTCAGAAACAATTAAACCATTTAAGGTTGATACTGACAAATCAAATACAACTGAAATTTTGTCAGACACAGAAGCAGGGGTCAAAGCACAAAAATATTCAAATACTCGAGACAAAAGACCAGGGTATGGTAAGTGCATAGAACCATGCTTGGCACAGTGACTCATATTAGATATAATCAAGGAAGCAACATTGCACTGAATCTTTTTAACAAAAACAGACATAAGAACACAATCTTGGAAAGTGACTCTATCACGACCAGATTTACGAGGCAGAACATTCGTATGAAATAAACGAAACAAGACAAGAAAAACTGGGGTTAAATCATTTATCGAAGGTTTGACTGAAACCGAAACAAAATTGTCACCAAGAATGACCTTGAGTTGTTCCTCGTACTGAAGACCAGGAATATCTTGAAACGCTTGATGAGTTGTCGACGGACAAACTCCCTTGTCAGAAACACCAGTAAGCCGTGCCAGAAGATCAGCCTTAAAACAAATAGGATTCCCTTGGACTTCTGAGAACACAATATTTCCGTCCAAAATACGAAGCTTGGCGTAAAATTCTTTCACTTACTCTGGATATATAATCTCTAAGGGCGACAACAATGACGAACAACCGACTGAATCAAATAGGTCCACAATACCGACTTTCTTGAGAAGATCCAGATCACAAAGGCGTTCATTCGAAATCAACTTTGACATCACTTTCGTCGAAGTAGTGTCCTTTGCATGTCGCTCAAAAGAACTATCGGTCGTTCCGCTAGATACTTCCGTTTCGAAATTACCGACCCGTTATTGACTCTTAGAGCCTGAATCTGCATCGGTTGGGGTTCGTTGGGCGGCGGATCGAGAACGGGTGAAAGGTGTCGATTTGCGTGCCATGGATATAGATGAGAAAGTAGAAAAGAGATGAACAAGGTGTTTGATTATGTTTAAGAGAAAGTAGGTGAATAAGAAACTGAAAGGGTTAAGAAGATGGGTTTAAATAAAAGTGAGAATTGAAGAGTTAGAGATGGAAAAGAAGTCGAACAGATGCAAGACAGAAGTGATGTACTGAAAGAGTAATACATGCACGAGTTCCAAGGATATGAGAAGTCTAATCAAAGATACACAAAATATAATACTATTTACACGCATAAACACGCGGACAAATAAAATAATAAAAAATATGAAACACAAATTCATAAACAGGAGTACAAGGTATAATTAACATGGAACCTAATTACTCAAATAATGAATACACAACATATATTTAAGTATTATGACATAATTCACAGTTAATCACATAAATTACATAAAATCACGCAATAGATTACAGAGAACACATACCTAATTCACGACGCATTGTACAAAATCTATCTTCAGCTAAAGGCTTAGTGAAGATATCTGCACGCTGTTTCTCAGTAGAAATATAAATAAGTTCAATATTACCTTTAGAAACATTATCTCGTAGAAAATGGTGACGAACATCAATATGCTTAGTACGAGAATGCATGACAGGATTTTTAGATATATTAATTGCAGAAGTATTATCACAAAAAATAGGAATATTTGAGTAAGAAATACCAAAATCCTGCAATATTTGTTGTATCCACAAAATTTGAGCACAGCAACTTCCAGCTGCAATGTACTCTCCTTCAGCGGTAGAAAGAGCTACTGAAGTTTGCTTTTTACTATGCCATGCAACTAAACAATCTCCTAAAAATTCACAAGCACCACTTGTGCTTTTTCTATCAACCTATGACCCTGCATAGTCAGCATCTGAAAAACCGATTAAGTCAAAGGAAGAGGAGCTTGGATAAAATAATCCCAAGTCACTCGTACCTTTCAAATATTTAAAAATACGTTTAACGGCATTCAAATGAGATTCTTTAGGTTGAGATTGAAAACGAGCACACAAGCATACATATACATAATGTCAGGTCGTGAGGCAGTTAAATATAACAATGAACCAATCATACCTCGAAATTTAGTGACATCTACAGGTGTACCTTGTTCATCCTTTGTAAGCTTAACTGAAGTACTCATCGGAGTTGATTTAGGTGTGACATGATCAAGTGCAAACCTTTTGAGTAAATCCTTTATGTACTTGCCTTGATGAATAAATATTCCTGCATTAGACTGATTAATTTGCAAACCTAGGAAGTATTGTAATTCACCCATCAAACTCATATCGAATTCCTTATGCATGCAATCAGAAAACCACTGACATAAAGATTCATTAGAAGATCCAAATACTATATCATCAACATAAACTTGTACTAAAAGAAAGTTATCACGTTTATGAAAAATAAAGAGAGTTGGATCGAGTGTACCACGAATGAAACCATTGTTCACAAGAAACTGACTGAGACGCTCGTACCAATAACGAGGGGACTGTCTCAATCCATAGACATATTTCTTGAGCTTGTAAACATAGTTAGGGTACTTCTCATGAATAAAACCTGGAGGCTGCTTTACGTAGACTTCTTCCTTGAGGTAGCCATTTAGAAATGCGCTTTTGACGTCCATCTGATAGAGTTTGAACTTCTTGTGAGCTACAAAAGCCATTAAGATTCGAATAGCTTCTAAACGAGCTACTGGAGCATATGTATCGTCGTAATCAATTCCTTCCTGCTGGTTGTATCCCTGAGCTACCAAACGAGCTTTATTTCGAATGATATTTCCATCTTCATCTTTCTTATTCTTGAAAACCCAACGAGTACCAATGATCTTGGCATCCTGAGGAGGTGGGACGAGTTCCCAAACATCACAACGCGCGAACTGGTTCAATTCCTCTTGCATGGCAACAGACCAGTGTTCGTCTGCAACAGCTTTTGAGCATTCTTTGGTTCGAATTCAGCAACAAAAGCACATAATGCACATAAATTGTGAAATCTGCTTCGAGTAGAAATCCCTTGATCTAAATCAGTGAGAAGATTATCTGGTGGATGATTCTTCACAGTCCTAGAAGACTTAGGAAGTTGAATATTACTCATCTCTTCCTCATTAGAATTATCTGCCTGGAAATGAATAGGAGTTGTCTCATTCAAAAGAGACTGCCTCATTTCCGCTTGTGAAGATTTATCCGGAGGAGTAACAGAATTCACATTTGAAATACTATCAGGAGTCTTTGGAGAGCCAGAAGATTCATCTGAAGCTTGAGTAGATCCTGAAGAATTGTCGGAAGACCGCGAAGGACCTGGAGAGTCTTGACTGTTCGACTTGTCAGAATGAGATTGACTATTTTCAGAATGAGACTGTCTCATTTGGGAATGAGACGATAGATCCGCAGTGTTTTCATCAACTTGAGATATATTCCTTGAGGATTCATTGAACGCAATATTGATGGATTCTTCTACTTTGTTCTTGACAGAATTATAAACACGATAAGCTTTGCTTGTGGTAGAATATCCCAAGAAAATTCCTTCCGTAGATTTCGCATCGAACTTGCCTCGATTATTTTGAGTATCTAAAATAAAACACTTGGAACCAAATACTCAAAAATAACTAATGTTAGGAGTCCTTTTCTTAAGCAATTCATACGGAGTTTTAAGCAAAATAGGACGAATAAGTACTCTATTTAAAACATAACAGGAAGTGTGTACCGCTTCAGCCCAAAATTTTCTTGAAAGCTTACTCTCATGCAGTAGAGTTCTGGCAGTTTCTTGTAAAGTCCTATTCATCAACTATAACAAAAGCATAATTCTTACCTCCCAAACTTACATACCTTTCTGGACCAAAAAGATCTAGATGAAGGAGCTGCAAAGGAACAGAAGTTGATACTTTATTCTTAGCAGTAAAGGAAGTTTTCACCTGTTTTCCAAGTTGGCAAGCTGAACAAGGTTCTATTTTCTTGTACTCCAGCTTTGGTAGACCTCGAACCAGATCATGAGAAGATATCTTCCGAAGAAGATCCATGTGAACATGGCCTAGACGTCGATGCCAAAGATACTGCTGATCTTGAACAGTAGCAAGACAAACTTCCTCCTGCTGTTCATCAAAATCTAACATGAAAATATTTCCTTTTCTTTTGGCAACTAAAGTAAACTCGTTAGTCTTAGTACCAATATAACATACATCCTTATTGAACTTAACCTTATGACCAGCATCAGTAAGTTGACGTACACTAATAAGATTATATTTCAAACCATCAACTAAACGAACATTAGAAATAGCAAACCTGTCATTACCAATGGTGCATTTTCCAATAATTCTGACGGTGTTTGAATCTCCAAGAGTAACTAAGCCACCTTCCTTGGCAACTAGAGATAGAAACTTGGATTTATCACCTGTCATGTGATGTGAACAACCACTGTCGATGATCCATTTATTTCGCGGAATATGGACCTTCAAACAGACCTGCAAGAATTGCTTTATCTCTTAGGTACCCACTTAACCTTGGGTCCTGGTTGGTTAGTATCACAAATCTTATATAAATGTCTATCTGATTTCTTAATCCACATCTGAACAATATTAACAGAAGTATTAGCAGATTTATATCTAGTAGACGATTTATAAGATGAGTTAAAGGAGTGGCCCTTGATACCACATAATCTAGATTCAGCTGTAGGGTGACCAGCTTTGCCACAATCTCGACATTTCTCATAAGGCATCTTATATCTCATAGGAGCTCACTTATACCCTCCTTGAAATGCACGTTTCTTGATTGATTCACATCCTAAACCTCCTTTATCAAGAGAATATTTTTGTTCTCCAAGAAGAGCATTCAAAGTTCCTTCTCCATGGAAACATTTAGCTAAATCCTTTTCAAGCTGTTCGACTGTCTGCTTTAATTCAGGAACCAGGGGATCAGGAGCACTGTCTTCTTTAACGGTTTCTAGATCAACAGATATCGACTCTTTCTTCAAGGCTTCAAGGCATACAACCTTCATCTCAATCTCATTTTTGAGATATTGATTTTCTTCAGTAAGTTTTGAAACCCTTTCAAGCAAGGATTTGTTCTCTGCAACCAGGGCTTCTTCCTTCATGGGGTCATCCATTTCACTAAGAACTTCACTTAATGCTTGCTTTAAATAAGCATTCTTTTCTTTTAACTTCTTAACCTGGACCTGCAAATTTAAAATAGATGAAGATATATTTGAATTATACTTAATATTCTATACCTCATCATTGTCACTGGAGTTGTCCTCTAGTCCAGCAAAGCAAAGTTGAGCAACTTCATCGTCTGAATCGATCTCCATGTCAGATTCATCATCACTCCAAGTAATTAATGCCTTCTTTTTGTTCTTCAGCTTGTAGCAGTCCTTTTTGAAGTGCCCTTTCTCTCCACACTCAAAACAGGTATCCTTACTTTGATTTGTTTTACTCTCCTTGCTCGGATTAGATTTGAAGTCCTTCTTTGGAAACTGTGACTTCATAGGTCGTTTGGAAGCATTCCGTTTGGCAAGAAATTTATGAAACTTCTTTGTTAGAAGAGCAATCTCTTCATCAGAATCATCAGGAGACTCGTCTGCATCTGCATTAAGTGCAAGAGTTTTCTTACGAGGAGCTTCATCTTCTTCATCATATCTGCGTAGCTGATTTTTGAATTCTTCCAATTCACTGAACAGTGTTAGAGTGCCCATAGTCGAAAGTAGTGTTTGTTGGATTTTTAACGCAGCGGGGTCATGGTAAAACACTTTAACACATACAAAATCCAAATAAAAGCATATAAATTGTGAATAAAAATTCGAGGGATCGAATCTAACCTTTTAAAATAATTCGGAGACAACGATCAGAGATTCTTAGCAGTTGCTCCTCAAGTGTGAAGCACTCCACCGGTATCCACCAAGAAAACGATGTTAAGGAGGAGGAAGGAGGTGGAGAGAATTGGGTTTTCCAAACTTTTTGGGTTTTGTGTTTGATGTGGGTTAGAATAAAATTAGGGTCTATAATAGTGTATTTATAGGCAAAATTTTCAGCTGAAATTTTCCCATAAATAATATTATTATTATCCCATTTATTATTCTCATTAATAATTAAAACACCTTTTAATTATTAATTCTTTTTCTAAACACTTTAGAAATAATTCTCTCTCTTGATTTAATTTCCAAAAATTAAATCCTTAATTAATAATATTAAGAACTTTTCTTAATTAATTTATAATCAATTAAATCTCATTTAATCAATTATTAAATTTGCCAATTAATTATTTATTTCACAAATAAATAATTATTAGCCATTATTAATTAATTCCTCCACCATTAAATCATTCTCTTTTTATGGTGTGACCCTGTAGGTTCAATATTAAGCCGGTAGTAGAAATAAATAATAATAAAACTATTTTATCATTATTTATATAAATTCTCTAATTTATTAAATATGATTAATTAATTAATCACATTTATTCTACATCGTGAGGGATACTTCTCAGCATATCGCGACTATCCGGATAATATGAATTCACTGCTTAGAATATCAAGAACCTATTCAGTGAATAGTTACCGTACAATAAACTCCTTCTATCCTACAATGTCCCGATTAAATACAAGGCATGGATCTCGTGTCAAGCCTATCTAATTCAATCACTTGCTTACCATTTACTATGCGTAGTTCTATGTAAATTAGAAACTCCTTTCTAATTTCATTCACTCTGGCCAGAGATTCCTGAACTAGCATAAGTGGATCAGCCTTGAACATTCGCTTCCTTCACTGGAAGGGGTAGATCCTTTATTGATCATACACTATCTTCGTGTACAAATTCCTATACCCAGAAGAGCCCTAATAATTGTCCCTGGAGACTAAGAACTAAACCAAAGCATAGTTCAGTGTACATAAGATGACTATGATGACCTCAAGTCTAAGGATACTTGTACAACTAACACTATGTGAACAACTGCTGACACGTGAGTGAACTCCATCAGTTGTTCAGCTGTGCGAGTCATGTTCAGTGAACTTATTCCATAATAAGCACCTACATACTAGCTATAGTGTCACCACACAAATGTCTATGAGAACAGACATCCTTCATAATGAAGCAAGCATAGTATGTACCGATCTTTGCGGATTATTAATTACCAGTTAGTAATCCTATGACCAGGAACTATTTAAGTTTAGAGTTATCATCTTTTTAGGTCTCACTATTATGATCTCATCATAATCCATAAAAAGCTTTACTCTAAACTATGGTATATCTTATTTAAACAGTTAAATAGATAAAGCCCGTGATAAAAACAAAACAAGTCTTTATTAATATCAATGAAATCAAAACAGATTACATAAAAGTTATTCCTAAATCCTAATACATGATTGGACTTAGGACATATTCCTTTCAATCTCCTACTTGTACTAAAGCTAATCACTCTGGTATCTAATACCCATCTTGTCTTTATGACGATCAAAGTGACTTTCATAAAGTAGCTTTGTGAGTGGGGCTGCTATGTTGTTATGTGTGTCAACTCTATTTCAATACAATACAAGAAATGTTATCACGCTCCCACTAACCCTTTTGTAGATGCATGGTTCATCTTCGTTTATGATAAAATCAAACTCTTTGATTGTCTCATCAAAACAAATGTTCCATCTTTCGAGAAGCTTGCTTTAAACCACATATAGTTCGCAGCAGCTTACACACTAGGTTTTCATTTCTCTTGGAAAGAAAACCATCTGGCTAATTGCCAGATCTCATAGTCGTAGTAAGCAGCATTCGCAAGCAAAATCTGAACTGATTTTAACAGGGCTACAGGTAAAAGGTTTCATCAAAGTCAATCCATTGCCTTTGTTTGAATTCTTTTGCCACAAGCCTGGCCTTAAAGGTCTCCACCTGGCCATCTGCTCTAATCATTCTTTTGTATCCCGTATACATAGATTTCTTTCCGGATTTCATGGCACTATGTCATTTCTCTGAGTCAACACTACTCATAGCCTCATTATAGGTCACAGGGTCGTCATCATCAATGATCGACAACTCATTGTCATTCTCAATGACAAGGCCATAATACCTCTCAGGTTGGCGAGACACTCTCCCTGATCTATGAATGGGCTGTTCCACAAAAGGTTGTTCAGTCAGAACAGGTGTTTCCACTTGATCCGTAGTAGTTTGTGCTTCTTGAACTTCATCAAGTTCAATTTTGCTCCCATTGTTTCCTTCTAGGATAAACTCCTTTTCCAAGAAGTTAGCATGTCTGGAGACAAACACCCGATGATCGGTGTAAAAGTAATACCCTAAAGTCTCTTTAGGATATCCCACAAAACTACATTTTACGGATCGATATTCCAGCTTATCTGGGTCAACTTACTTGACATGAGCTGGACATCCCCAAATCTTAACGTGTTTAAGACTCGGTTTCCTTTTTTTCCATATCTCATACGAAGTTTGAGGAACAGATTTGGAAGGCACCTTATTCAGTAAATATGCTGAGATTTCCAATGAATAACCCCATAGGAATACTGGAAGATTTGCATAGCTCATCATGGACCGAACTATGTTTAACAAAGTTCGATATCTCCTTTCAGATACTAATCTGGAGGAGTCCACTGGGAGACTATACCATTTACTTTGAGATAATCCAGAAACTCTCCATTCAAGTATTCACCACCTCGATCTAATCGAAGAATTATAATACTATGTTTGGTTGTTTCTCCACTTCATACTTATACTCTTTGAACTTTTCAAAGGCTTTAGACTTGTGTTTCATCAAACACATATCCGAATCTAGATCTATCATCTATGAAAGTAATGAAGTATGAAAATCCACCCATGGCTTGCGTAGACATCAGTCCACATACATCTATGTGTACCATTCCTAGCAAATTTGCAACCCTCTCTCAATGTCTACTAAATGGAGACTGCAGTGCCACTATAAAGTGAGATTTTCATCATCCCTTTTCTTTTATTAGTTTGTTCAATCTGAAGCAAATTATGTCACATATATATACAGACCATTATTTAAAGCATCACGTCCATAAAGAATATTATCTCTAAGAATAGAACATTCATTATTCTCAATAATAAATGAAAATCCAGCCAAGTCTAACATGGGAATAATATTCCTCACAATCGAGCGAACAAAATAACAATTATTTAAAACAATAGTCTTGCCCGTAGGCATATGTAAGTGAAATGATTCTACATCTTCAGCAGCAACTCTTGCTCCATTTCCATCAGTAGAATCACCTCCTCTTCCTCAAGAGTCCTACTTCTCCTTGGTCCCTGCAACAAATTGCAGATTTGAGAACCACAGGCGGTATCTAATACCCAAGTAGAAATTTGATTTAATGACATATTCACTTCTATCATGAACATACCTGAATCAGAAGCGGTAGTCTCACTACCCTTCTTCTTCTTCAATTCTGCAAGGTAAACCTTGCAGTTCCTCTTCCAGTGCCCACCTTGTTACAGTGAAAGCAAACAACTTTGCTCTTGGGGTCTTCAGCTTTTGGTGGAACCGGCTTTTCTTCACCTACTTTCTTCTTCTTGGAAGAGTTCCTCTTCCTTTTCTTAGGATTGGAACCTTCACCAATTAGAAGAACAGAACTCTTCTTAGGGGGAAAATTCAATTCCGCAGTCTTCAACATGTTGTGGAGTTCAGGCAGGCTGACATCCAACTTATTCATGTGAAAGTTCACAACAAACTGCGAGAACGAACTCGGAAGTGATTGCAAGACCAAGTCTTGGCTCAGCTCCCCATCCATGGCAAAACCAAGTTGTCCAAGACGTTCAATCAAATTGATCATCTTAAGTACATGGTCATTCACAGATGATCCCTCAGACATCCTACAACCGAACAGCTCCTTCGATATCTCATATCGAGCTGTTCTCCCTGCCACATCATACAACTCTTGTAGATGCATGAGGATAGTGTGAGCATCCATATGCTCATGTTGCTTCTGTAGCTCAATGTTCATGGAAGCTAGCATGATGCATTGAGCAATATTTGCATCATCTATCCACTTACGATACACAACATGTTCATCATTATGTGCATCACTAGCAGGTTCAGTAGGCTTAGGTGAGTCAATCATGTATTCCAACTTCTCAATCCTGAGAACAATTCTCAAGTTTCGAAGCCAGTCAGCATAATTAGGACCAGTCAATTTGTGAGCATCTAGTATGTTCCTAAGTGATAGTGCAGAAGACATAACGTACAAAGTAAATCTGTAAATGATAAACACATAACAACACTTAGCAAATATTCGATTTCATTTCAAAACACTATATGAATCGGGTCTTTATTCATAAGTGGCTCCCACTAGTTTTCCTAATTTATTCAACCCCCTACGTGAAAAATTAAGCATTCATAATGCTAGTGGGAATAGGGATCCTACATTCCATTACACAACCCCGGCTGTAGCACGAACCGCCATGCAATGTTCAATAGGCAGACAACTCTTGTCAATTACATCTCATGTTATTCCCTAATCAAACTTTAGCCTCTTGAATAATTGAGTCTCGGCTGTAGCACGGCAAACTCAATATTCTAAGTCAAGTCTAACCCAACATTCCGTACAGTTGAATCAGTCCCCAAAGGCCCACGGCTGTAGCACGTACCGACCTTTAGATTCTTATTCAATGTACACATCTCTATGTAATAGACAAGTATTTCTTATTTCGAAATCAAAGCCCTCGGCTGTAGCACGAACCGACAATGATTCAAAAATAATAACTACTTTTCTATCATGTTGGAAGGCTATGACCGACACAAGCCCGTTGTGTCATTGGCCAATTACTACTTGATATTATTTAATTTTAGAGGGATTATATTACGTTACAATCATAATCATATTATAAAGAAATTCTTCCTTTTAAATTAAATATTTCAAATCAATAATCAATAATCAGATGATTCCCAGATCGGGTGGAGCATTGTCAAGAGGCGTCACTTAATAACCCTTTCTTACAGATAGAAATCTGTTATTGACAGAATCATCCTTTCTCTCATATCGAAAATTCATATTCAATTACATGTTTCACAAACACAAGAATCTCATGATTGTATTCATAATATTGTTATTAAGGTTATGAAACAATTTCACTATACTAGGTTGTCTAACAAACGCCTTATGTTCATTTAAGTTCACCTAAATCTATCATCACATGATAAACTAAGCATATATCACAAATATCAACATGAATAAACATCAAGGTAGGCATATTATATCATCTAGCACATTAGTCTAAGCATTATACATCTCTATGTATCACATGAAGCATTTAAAAGCAATTAAAAACAGTCAAAAACAGCTTTAAAACACTTCATGGAAATATAAACAGTTCAAAACTTTTATATAAACTAAAATTGATCATTCCATTAGACCCGTCTCGGAAAAATGAATCCAACGGTATATTGCACGCCTAAAACGGAGTTACGAAACTCCCAGAAAATCAATTTTAAAATCAACAGAAGGGCTGTAACGCATTACAGGAACGCGTTACAGGACCTGTAACGCATTTCGGTGATGCGTTACACCCCTTTTCAGCCATTAAAGGGTGTAACGCATTCCGCGAATGCGCCACAGGTGTGTAACGCATTCCCGGAATGTGTTACACCCCTATTTTTTTTTCTTTTCTGCAGCAGCCGCCGCCGCCTATGGAATTCCGTGCCGCAGACCTGTAGCCCTGTCCCTTGTCTCGTCTGTCTCGGTGCAGCAGCAAACAACAACAGTACAACACAGACACAGCAGATGGAGTACAGATATATATACATACTTACAATTATATATATATATGATTATTTAATACGAATTTTAATTGAAACAACTTCAAAAATTTATAATAAAAAATCTATAAATCATAAAATTATGAAAAAAATACCCAGACGATCTACAACACTTGTAGAACCTAGATCAACATTCAAAATTATTCTGAGAAACGATTTCTTATCAGACAAAATTAATCCATGATATAACTTGTAAAAATCATAATTAATTCATACAAGCACATAAAATTCTGAAACTTTTACCACAGATCTATATGCATACAACCTATGCTCTGATACCATTGTTGGATTTTTAACGCAGCGGGGTCATGGTAAAACACTTTTACACATACAAAATCCAAATAAAAGCATATAAATCGTGAATTAAAATTCGAGGGATCGAATCTAACCTTTTAAAATAATTCGGAGACAACGATCAGAGATCATTAGCAGTTGCTCCTCAAGTGTGAAGCACTCCACCGGTATCCACCAAGAAAACGATGTTAAGGAGGAGGAAGGAGGTGGAGAGAATTGGGTTTTCCAAACTTTTTGGGTTTTGTGTTTGATGTGGGTTAGAATAAAATTAGGGTCTATAATAGTGTATTTATAGGCAAAATTTTCAGCTGAAATTTTCCCATAAATAATATTATTATTATCCCATTTATTATTCTCATTAATAATTAAAACACCTTTTAATTATTAATCCTTTTTCTAAACACTTTAGAAATAATTCTCTCTCTTGATTTAATTTCCAAAAATTAAATCCTTAATTAATAATATTAAGAACTTTTCTTAATTAATTTATAATCAATTAAATCTCATTTAATCAATTATTAAATTTGCCAATTAATTATTTATTTCACAAATAAATAATTATTAGCCATTATTAATTAATTCCTCCACCATTAAATCATTCTCTTTTTATGGTGTGACCCTGTAGGTTCAATATTAAGCCGGTAGTAGAAATAAATAATAATAAAACTATTTTATCATTATTTATATAAATTCTCTAATTTATTAAATATGATTAATTAATTAATCACATTTATTCTACATCGTGAGGGATACTTCTCAGCATATCGCGACTATCCGGATAATATGAATTCACTGCTTAGAATAACAAGAACCTATTCAGTGAATAGTTACCGTACAATAAACTCCTTCGACCCTACAATGTTCCGATTAAATACAAGGCATGGATCTCGTGTCAAGCCTATCTAATTCAATCACTTGCTTACCATTTACTATGCGTAGTTCTATGCAAATTAGAAACTCCTTTCTAATTTCATTCACTCTGGCCAGAGATTCCTGAACTAGCATAAGTGGATCAGCCTTGAACATTCGCTTCCTTCACTGGAAGGGGTAGATCCTTTATTGATCATACACTATCTTCGTGTACAAATTCCTATACCCAGAAGAGCCCTAATAATTGTCCCTGGAGACTAAGAACTAAACCAAAGCATAGTTCAGTGTACACAAGATGACTATGATGACCTCAAGTCTAAGGATACTTGTACAACTAACACTATGTGAACAACTGCTGATACGTGAGTGAACTCCATCAGTTGTTCAGCTGTGCGAGTCATGTTCAGTGAACTTATTCCATAATAAGCACCTACATACTAGCTATAGTGTCACCACACAAATGTCTATGAGAACAGACATCCTTCATAATGAAGCAAGCATAGTATGTACCGATCTTTGCAGATTATTAATTACCAGTTAGTAATCATATGACCAGGAACTATTTAAGTTTAGAGTTATCATCTTTTTAGGTCTCACTATTATGATCTCATCATAATCCATAAAAAGTTTTACTCTAAACTATGGTATATCTTATTTAAACACTTAAATAGATAAAGTCCGTAATAAAAACAAAATAAGTCTTTATTAATATCAATGAAATCAAAATAGATTACATAAAAGTTATTCCTAAATCCTAATACATGATTGGACTTAGGACATATTCCTTTCAGTGTTGAATCCTGCAGAATGGTAACCTTTGGAGCAAACTTCTTTGGCATTGCTCTGAGGATTTTCCTATTGATCTCAGATTGAGGAATGATCCTTTCTAGAAGTTAGATAGAGTTCATCAATGTCAGAAACCTCCCTTGAGCATCTCGCACGCTTTCATCTTTTTCCAACCTGAAACCTTCATAGTCACTCATTAGCATACTTAATTTTACTTCACGTACCTTAGACGTGCCTTCATGGCTGACTTTGATCGTATCCCAGATCTTCTTGGCAGTAGTACATGCTGATACTTTTCTTAATTCTGTAGCTACCATGCCATTGAGAAGTGAGTTCATAGCTTTAGCATTGGAGTTCATTGCATTCACTTCTTCAGGAGAACGATCCTTGAGAGATTTTGGCTTCCCTTCTTTCATAGGAATTGTAAAACCATTTGCTACAGCATCCCATTCGAATGCATCACGCTGGAGAAAGATTTTCATCCGAAACTTCCAGTCATTGTAGTTTTCAGCACCATGAAGCAGTGGTGGATAATTATTTGAATACCTTTCTGGTTGAGCCATGGATCGCTAGAAAAATAAACACTAAAAAAAGAATTAAATGCACCTGCTCTGATATCAATTGAAATTTGATGGCTCGATAGATAATATAATATCCTAACTGTCAAGGCAAATGGGACAGTCTCTTATGCAAATGGGACAGTCCCTTTACAAATGAGACAATGAATGAGAGAGTCTCAATTAACTGTAGAATGTAAATAACAGTAATTAAAATGCAGAATGCTGAAAACTGAAAAGTAAAAACACCAGAAGTTTTTCACTTGGTTCGGCCCCTACACCTAGTCTATGGCCTACATCCAAGTCCCCATGCCAACTAGCATAGAGAATGTATTATATCCACTTAAAACAAAGTACTTACAAACTTTTCTTGATTACAAACTTGGCCCACTTGAAAGAAACCTTTCCCTAGCACACAGCTACCTAGCACAAAGCTACTTGGCCTTCCTGTTGTAATCAAACTCCCACAACCCGGGACAAGTGATATAATACGCCTTTCAGATACAAGAATATAATATGAAAGTTTACAACTCAAACTAAGTTTCTTGTTTACTGGATATGTATTTCTGGTATAGAACAAGAAAGAGTTTTCAGATAATGAAAGATTGACGTGAAAACGTTAGCCATAAATCTGAAATAATAAGTTGTATTTATAGGAAAATTTCTAACAGAATTATTTTTTTTCAAACAAAAGATAGATAAGATTTGAAGATAAGTTTGTTTGAAAATATTTGAATAAGACTTTGAAACTAATCTGTTAGTAATTTGAAAAAGGATAAATCAAGTAAAGATAAGGCTTGAGAGATTTAAACTTGATTTATAAGATAGGGTGGGTTTGTTTGAGATAAGGTTTATCCAGATAAACAAGATTTACACAAACCCTAACAACCTAATACTAAACCTGCGGGATAGACTCCCAGAAAAACTGAACAAGATGCATTCTGATAAACATTGCTGTGATCTCGGATGATTCCAATCTGATGTCTTCATTCTGTTGCTAAGAACTCTTATCATCATAAACACGTGAATTAACAAAATATGCTTGGGAGATACTAGCACGTGCCAATAGACATCCTGCAATTCATCAGGTACCCTAGTAGATACCCAATCTAAGTTAAGTGCGATATATTTTTCAAATTGGTTGATCCTACATTATATCGGCAGCTTGTTGGGGCTCTTCAGTATTTTACATTCACCCGACCAGATATATCATATGTGGTTTAAGAAATATGCCTACTTATGTATGATCCTCGCGAACATCCCCTACATGCTTTAAAATGCATATTGAGATATTTGAAGGGTACTCTTGATCTTGGAATGTATATATCATCTTCTTCTCCGGGGCAGTCTTGTGTCTTATGGGGATGCTGATTGGGGTGGTTGCCCAGATACTCATCAATTTACCTCTGCCTACTATGTATTTCTTGGAGATAATCTTATCTCATGGTCTTCTATGCAACAACTGACTTTGTCACGATCCAGCGCTGAGGCTGAGTACTGTGGTGTTGCTAATGTTGTAGCAGAGTCATGTTAGCTTCATAACTTGCTTCTCCTTTGAGACAAGCAGCTATCATATACTGTGATTACATAAACGCAATGTACTTATCATGTAATCCCCTGCAACATCAACACACTAAATATGTCGGAATGGACATTCAATTTGTACGTGAAAAAGTGGGCTTTTGGTCACATTCATGTTCCGCATGTGCCTTCATCTTATCAATACGTTGATATTGTTACTAAAGGACTTCCTCAACCCCTCTTTGCTCAATTTCATTCCAGTCTGACCGTCCCATCTCCTCCCACTCCAACTGTAGGGATGTGTTAGAGTGTAATATTGTATATATTCGTTGTATATAATTAGGCATAATTTAGGATGTAAATATCCCATGTAATCTCGGAATGCAATCAGGACCTTAAAATATTCCCCCGTCATGTACTCCTTAGTATATACATATATGGGAATGACAATGCAGGAACTCCTCAGGGAGTCAAACATATCCAATGTCCTAGGTTTGATTTAAGTGATTGCACAAATTTGAATAGATGGTCACGACTGGGATTTGGTACTAGCTCTCTTCCTGATTAGTCGAGGAGGTGGGTGTAAGAAAAACGAAAAATTAATCACATGTTCGAAATATATTAAAAATATGGAGAAAAATATATATAGAGTAAAGTTTTATGGAGTCCACTTTTTAATTAGAGTCCTCAGAGTCCATCTATGTTGTGCAAATAAAATATCTTCTAAAACGTATTATCTTGCAAAACATATTTCACAAATATCATTACTTCAATAAAATCATACAAATCTCATATATTTACAAGTAAAATATGTATGTTCTGCAACATGAACATTTATGTTCTGCAAACTAAGCATGTTTTGTAAAATAATATATTTTGCAACGTTCTACTTGTAAAATTTATGCAATCTGCAAGATTTTCAATAAAATTGTGATATTTATAGAATATCATTCGAAAAATAATACGTTTTGCAACAATTTAAGCTATATATTACTTGCAGAACATATACGGACTCTAAGGACTCCAATAAAATAGGGGACTTCATAGAACCTAACTGTTAGGTTCTATGGAGTCCCCTTTTCATTGGAGTCCTTGGAGTCCGTATATGTTCTGCAAGTAAAATATAGCTTAAATTGTTGCAAAACGTATTATTTTTCGAATGATATTCTAAAAATATCACAACTTTATTGAAAATCTTGCAGATTGCATAGATTTTACAAGTAGAACGTTGCAAAACATATTGTTCTACAAAACATGCTTAGTTTGTAGAACATAAATGTTCATGTTGCAAAACATACATATTATACTTGCAAATATATGAGATTTGCATGATTTTATTGAAGTAATGATATTTGTGAAACATGTTTTGCAAGATAACACATTTTAGAAGATATTTTATTTGCAGAACATAAATGGACTCCGAGGACTCTAATTAAAAGGTGGACTCCATAGAACTTTACTCATATATATATATATGTGTAAGTTCTCATATATATATATAGGTAAGTGCTCAAATGAGACCCCCTTATTATGAGAAATGAGAATTAATCACACCCATCCATTCTGTATATTATAGTTTTTTATGGACCGCTGGTTTTGTTCCTTGTATAAATATACTGATTAGGACAAAAATATGTATAATTAATTTTAACTGTAACTACTCAGCATCTCTGTCTCTCTCTATCTACCTGTCTCCCTCTCTCTTACTCATCATCTCTCTCCCCCTCTCTCGGTCTCTATCGTTCTGTATCAATCATCTCTCTCTGATCATTCTCATATATTACTGTTGTCTACTTTTTTGAATAATTTGTTCATCTTCGAATCTATTTGTCAGGAATTTGTTGTTAAAATCATCATGATTACTGAGGGTTTGTTACGAATGAGCCTTAAAAAGGGTAAATTTCAACTTTTGCGTTATCATCAAAGATGTTGATTCGTGTTTATAGTAATTATTTTTTAAAGCTTAATTCAGTTTGTTAATCTTTTTGTGTTTTTGTTGGTTTTTGTAAAATTTAAATAGAATCAGTCTTTTTTATTAATGTTCTTTAGATTCATTTTTTTTTTGTTTTAGAGTAAACATATTGTTTTTATTCAGATTTTTTATATTGAACTACACTTGATTTTTTAGTGATGCTTTTTGAATCTAGTAAAATTTGATTGATGTTTTCAATTTATATATTTTTTAAGCTAGTTAAAATTTAATTTAATCACTCTTAGTCTTTGGTGATGTGTTAGTAATTTGCATCTATATCAAATATCGTGTTAGTGGTTTGTTACTTTTAATGTTTTATATAGGCATTAGCAGTGGTGATTCTTTTCATTTAAGCAGAGTTATTGATGATAACATTTCTACTAGTGGTAATCCGGATCAACTGAAAGTGACGAGGTAATTTCAAAGTGTACTTTGACACCAGTTTTAAAGGCTCCATATCGAATGGCCCCAGTAGAGATGAAGGAATTAGATAAGAAACTTCAGGAATTGCTGAATAAGGGCATGATTAGGCCAAGTGTATCCCTGTGGGGTGCACCGATGCTATTTGTAAAGAATATAAAAACAAGTTTGAGGTTGTGTATTGATTATCAGGAGCTAAATAAGTTGACCATCAAGAATAAGTATCTCTACCCAGAATCGATGATTTTTTTTACCAGCTCAAAGGAGCGTGCTGTTTCTCGAAGATTGACTTAAGGTCGGGTTATCATCAATTGAAGACTAAGCCTGAAGACATATCAAAGACTGCATTCAAAACCAGATATGGACATTACGAGTTCCTAGTGATGACATTTGGATTAACCAATACACCAGCTGCTTTCATGGATTTAATGAACATGGTGTATAAGGGGTACTTAGATAAGTTTGTTTTTGTATTTATTGATGACATCCTCATCTACTCAAAGACTAAAGAGGATCATGCGGAATACCTGAGGATTGCCCTACAAAGGCTGAGAGAGAAGCAGTTATACGCTGAATTTTCAAAGTGTGAATTTTGGTTGGATGAAGTCCAGTATTTGGGTCATGTAGTGGGTAAAGATGGTATCAAGGTGGATCCCATAAAGATTGAGGCTATATCCAAATGGGAACAACCAAAGACCCCGACGGAAGTTAAGAGTTTTCTTGGATTAGCAGGTTATTACCGGAGATTTGTAAAAGAATTTGCCAAGATTGTGACTCCATTGACCAAGTTGACTAGGAAGAATGAGAAGTTTATTTGGATAGAGAAATGTGAGGAAAGCTTCCAAGAGTTAAAGAAAAGATTGGTGATGGCTCCAGTGCTAGCATTGTTGGATGAAACGTGAAATTATATAATCTACAGTGATGCTTCTTTGAAGGGTTTGGGCTGTGTGTTGATGCAACATGGTAAAGTTATTTCCTATGCCTCCAGATAACTAAAACCTCATGAGCCGAAGTATCCAGGTCATGATTTGGAGTTGGCAGTAATAGTATTCGCGTTGAAGCTGTGGAGACATTATTTGTACGTAGAAAAGTGCGAGATCTACACGGACCATAAGAGTTTGAAGTACATATTCACCCAGAATGATCTGAATATGAGACAAAGGAGATGGTTGGAACTGATTAAGGATTACGATTGTTCTATTAATTACCACCCAAGCAAAGCCAATGTAGTGGCAGATGCCTTGAGCAGAAAGGAAAGATTGAATAAGATTAAGATGGCTGAAGAGTTAGCAAAGAAATTGGAAAAGTTGGAAACTATAGTTCGAGTGCCAGAAGGTAATAAGGAGAAATTGTATAAGATCACTTTTCAGCCTGAATTGATGGAGAGAATTAGGAAGTGTCAGGAAGAGGTAATGGGTCAAGGACTAGATAGTTTAATTGGAGAAGAAATTTGTACTCAAAAAGACAACAAAGGTATGTTTAGATTTTCTTCGAGAATATGGATCCCCAATGTGACTGTGCTGAAGAATGAGATTTTGTGATAAGCCCATAATTCTAGGTTTTCTATTCACCCTGGAAGCACTAAGATGTACCAGGATTTGAAGCAGAACTTTTGGTGGCCATGAATGAAAAAGGTGATAACAGATTGGGTTAGTAAATGTCACACTTGCCAAGCAGTAAAAGCGGAACATCAAAGGCCAAGTGGCTTGTTACAACCCCTAGAGATTCCGCAGTAAAAATGGGATGAAATTTATATGGATTTTGTAGTAGGATTACCAAGGACGAAATCGAACCATGATTCTATTTCGGTGATTATTGATAGATTGACTAAGTCTGTACATTTCCTTCCAATCAACGAAAGATGTTCTTTGGATAAGTTAGTTAAGATGTATTTGGATGAGATTGTGACCAAGCATGGAGTTCCTTTTTCAATTGTGTCTGTGTTAGGGCGAAAACACGCGCTAATATTCACGCAAGTATACGCGTTCGCAAGTAGTATAAGATATAAATCGTATTCGTTCCCACAGAGACTGGTTTAGGTTAAGTTCAATTTATGCACCTATGCAACAATGTATGGTTATCGCTCAATGCTAAGACAAATAACAAATTAGGTTTTTATTAAACTAAGAGATTATATTAAATAACATTAATTAAGGGAATTGAGGTTGAATTACTATGTATGACAAACATGGGATTCTAACTTCATTACTACTTCATTCAATAGTCATATCGATCTTAACCTTAGAATGTGATGGTGATGACACTAATCAGATAACACGAAACTGATAAACGCCAACTTTCGTTGCATGAGTACCATTCTACCAGACATCCACAAAAGAGATAGAAGCTGAATAGGCACCAATTATATTGAGGCCCTATATATCTATAGAATTTGACAACATAACGATTTAAGCACTAGTTATCCATAATGATTACATAGGGCAAGTAAAATGGTTAGAGTTACCTACGAATCATGCATACACATACATGAACCTATGCTAGCATGGCAAGTTCTAAACCTCTATATTCACTTTCGGTTCAATAGAGATTAACACGCTATCTTATATGTTAGTTACGCACATAAGACGAATAAGCACAACCAATACTAGGATATCATACAATCACCACACACCAAGATATCGAAACAAATTAACTACTGAACTCCATAAGTAAATCCGCTAGAACCCCATGACAACGATTAACCCATAATTGAACTCATCGTCACCATGGGTTCCAATAAAAGCATGGTATAAAACAAGGTCTTAATAAACTGAATAATAATTAAAGTACGAATAAACGAGATCTAGGTTCAACAAGAATGAAAACGAGCATCCAAAATTACAACTAATTCAATGGATCACAAGTTGAAAATAAGATCTTCTTTTTCGGAGTTGTTCTGTGCTTCTAGGTCTTCTCCTTGGTATCCCAATCTTCCCGGATGATGAAAACCCTTTTTTTAAGTATATATATGCCCCTAGTGGACCTGGACCCTTAAAATCGTCAAATTCCACTCAAAAAAGGCTTTTTCTGCGAAATCAGCGACCAGCCGCGCCTTGGGCGGCCGCTCAGCTCTCTTGAGCGGGCGCTCAGCTCTCTGGGCGGGCGCTCAGCTCTCCTGGGCGGGCGCTCAGACAGCTTCTGGAAAAAATTCTGATGAATCTTATTTTGGCCATAACTTGAGTTCTACTCGTCAGAATTAGGCGATTCAACTGCCCACGCGAAGCTAACGAGATTCTCTATAACTTGAAAATGGCCTTGGATTCCAAATCTGATCACTTTTTATCATATTTCCTTTAAAAGCTCTTTTCTTCATATAACTGATACCTGAAATGCAATAACACAAAAACACATCAAAATGCCAACAACTTGAGTCCAAAACACCAATTTAAGCTTGTAATGAAGCATTCCAAGTGGATATAAAATCCACTTATCACACCCCAAACTTGAATCGATGATTGTCCTCAAGCATAAACAGACTCAAAACTACAAAACAAACCTAATGCATGAATGCAACTACGTGAATGCAACTAAATGATAATGCAATCGATCCCCTCAGAATAACCATAACCAAATGAATAAGGCAATGCCTCTAAGAATGCAATGACTTTAAACAGAGCTCGAATAAATCCCACAAACCAACTCATAAACCAGAAATGTGCGTGTGTGGAATGCTTAACAGATATCTCTCGATACTAGATCAATAACCATAACTTATCTATCATCGAAACAATCAAAAGTTTATAAACAGAATAGAAAATAAACGCATTATGACTCACAACACCTCCTTTCTACTAGAGTTATACAAGGATTCACATTATTATTGAACACATAACAAAGATGCTTATTTGACCGTGCAATGAATGAGGTCCCAAAAGACTTATGCAATAATACCCATGTAGCGAGCGTTAGGTTAGCGGATCCCAGACTATAAAAGCCTTAGGTCATGAGACACAAAGTCCCCTAGAACTTAATAACTCGAGTATTAAAGAGCTCACTCTTGATCAATTATGCATAAACACATACTTTTTTCTTTCTTTTTTTTCTTTTTTTTAACAATTTCGGAATGAGTGTGTTTCGCTCCATCTCATTCAACCCTAGACTACTCATAAAAATATGAGCCGACTACTAGCCATTTGACGCCTAGCCTTACAACAACTAGCAATGAAATCCAAGGTTTTTTCCAGATAAAAAAATTTAGTGTTTTAACGTCATTACGAGAATATCACAAATTCTAAATATAACCAAGTGATTAAATCTCAACAACAAACAAGTATGATCATGATCTAGATCAAAAGCAACCCTATAAGAATTTGTGAAAATATTTGTTTCTGGCATGCAAATCAATTCATTAAGACTTAAACATCCCTCTATTCGTCATCACCATACTGAAATCAACATCAACTTATCAAATATCATAGTTCATCTTAAGGGATCTTATGCAAATCAATTCATTAAGACTTAAACATCCCTCTATTCGTCATCACTATACTGAAATCAACATCAACTTATCAAATATCCTAGTTCATCTTAAGGGATAATGCTAAATATACATGCAAATGCAACTATATAAAATCACATAAAGAGAAACAAATATGTCCTAAATGAACAAATCATGCAAAAATATGAATGAACTACAACTAAACATGCAATACGAATCTATATGAATCTATATAGACACACACACTACTAATCCTTACATTATCACCCCCAAACTTAAAATTTTCAATGTCCTCATTGAAGGCAATAATAAGGATTTCAGGCATACCTAGTCGTCGGAAGAATCACCCTCGTCGGGTGGAGAATCAGGTGGCCAATCAACCTCGCCAATAGTGTCTCGGAAAATAGTGCCCAAAGCCTGTGTCAAATTTGCAGCAAAATGATGGTGAATGTCGTGCATAGCCTCCATACTCCTAGTCACTTGCCTATACTGGGCATCACCAACACCAGTCCTATCAACTGCCTGCTGCGCATGAGAAGAACCCTCTGTAGGCACTGGAGGATCCGTTTGGCTACCCTCTACATCATCAAATATATATCCCAAGCCCTTATCATGTGGTGCACCTAAGAATGCATAACTCAAGTGATCTGGTAGTGGGTGAAGCTCAAGTATGGGAGCTTCTTGAATAAATGGTTCAAAACACTCCTGAAAAATTTTCAGCTCTGCTAACCCAAGAGAATCGAATGGCATATCCAACTTCCTCTTCCACGGGGGTGCATTCAAAACCTGCAGTTGCTCTACTTTAAAGCACTCCTCTTTAGCTGTGGGTAACTTTATTTCCTTGAACACATTAAAAGTGACCTTTTGATCGTAAACCTTCATCGAAAGCTCTCCTTTTTGCACATCGATCATAGTTCGGCCTGTAGCCAAGAATGGTCTTCCCAAGATAATGGGAATCTTCTTATCTTTCTCGAAATCAAGAATTACAAAGTCAACAGGAAAGATGAGTTTATCCACCTTGACCAAGACATCCTCCACTATACCTCGTGGATAAGCGGTGGAACGATCAGCTAGTTGTAATGTCATGTATGTTAGTTTTGGATCAGGCAGACCAAGCTTCTTGAAGATAGATAAGGGCATCAGATTGATGCTCTCTCCTAAATCACATAAACACTTGTCGAACGACAAGTTTCCGATGGTGCAAGGAATAGTGAAGCTTCCAGGATCTTTAAGCTTCGGAGGCAACTTCTGTTGCAGCACATCACTGCATTCCTCCGTTAGAGCAACGGTCTCTAAGTCATCGAGCTTCACTTTCCGAGAGAGAATACCTTTCATAAACCTCGCATAGCTAGGCATCTATTCAAGAGCTTCAGCGAAAGGTATGTTGATATGAAGTTTCTTGAACACCTCCAAAAACTTCTCAAACTGCTTATCCGGCTTTTTCTTCTGCAGCCTCTTAGGAAAAGGAGGTGGAGGATATATCTGTTTCTCCCCTGTATTACCCTCAGGAGGAGTGTGTTCCACAGTAGTCTTCCTTGGTTCCACCTCTACTTCCTTCTGTACATCTTCTTCAGCCAAAACTTCAGATTCTGGAACTTGAGACTTTTCAGGCTCTCCGTCTTGCTGAATTTGGGGGCTTGCAACCTTTCCAGACTTTAAGGTGATGGCGTTCACCTGTTCTTTAACTTCCCTCTTGCCTGGATTGGCTTTTGTATCACTAGGAAGCTTTCCTGGTGGTCAATTCAATAAGGTGTTAGCAATTTGCCCTATTTGGTTCTCCAGAGTCTTGATTGAAATAGCCTGGCTTTCACATATAAGAGCTTGAGTTTTGCACATAAGCCGCAACTCCTCCAATTCAGATTTTTCATTCGAAGATAGACCTGCATCATGATTTTGTTATTGAATTTGGAGTTGTAAACCAGGATGGTTGAATAGCTTATTTCCAAACTGCTGGAACGGCTGTTGCATCGCATTCTGATTATTGCTCCAGCTGAAGTTAGGATGATTCCAGTTGTCAGGATAATAAGTGGCAGGAACTGGCTGCTGTGATCTCTGAAAGTTGCTCATAAACTGGGCCGAGTCACTAGATATAGCGCATTGCTCTGTCGTATGCGGACCTGCACACAGCTCACAAACATTAATTATCTGCTTAACACCATAGTTAACCAGAGAATCGATCTTCATAGACAACGCCTTTAGTTGAGCAGTGATAGCCATAGCTGTATCCACTTCAAGAACTCCTGCTACCTTTCCCTGTGGACATCTCTGGGTTGGATACTGATATTCATTAGCAGCCATCAGTTCAATTAGATCATAAGCTTCCTCATAGCTCTTTGCCCATAATGCTCCGCCTGCTGCTGCATCGAGCATGGGTCTGGACTGTGCTCCCAACCCATTGTAAAAATAATTGATGATCATCCAATCAGGCATTCCATGACGAGGACACTTCCTAAGCATCTCCTTATAGCGCTCCCAAGCTTCATATAAAGATTCTCCTTATTGCTGTGCAAATTGAGTAAGAGCATTCCTGATTGCAGCTGTCTTCGCCATAGGGAAGAATTAGTAAGAAACTTCTGAGCAAGATCTTCCCAAGTAGTAATCGAACCAGCTGGTAGAGAGTGTAACCAGCTTTTAGCCTTGTCCCTCAGAGAGAATGGGAATAGTCTCAGCTTCACAGCATCTTCAGAAACACCATTGAACCTGAAGGTGTCGCAGATCTTTATGAAATCCCTAATGTGTGTATTGGGATCTTCCGTTGGAGAACCCCCAAACTGGACTGAAGTCTGTACCCATTGAATTATTCCAGGCTTGATCTCAAAGGTATTAGATGTGATAGCTAGACGGATAATGCTAGATTGAATGTCATTGATCTTGGGTTGAGAAAAATCCATCAAGGCTTTCGTTCGTGCTGCTGGATCTCCCATTGTAATGAGTACCTGAAACACAAACAAATAAACCATGAAAGTAAAAGAATTCGAGTCAGTGAACTTTAACGACCACTGATGACAAGCACATAAACTAAAAATTAACACCGAGTCCCCGGCAGCGGCGCCAAAAACTTGTTAGGGCGAAAACACGCGCTAATATTCACGCAAGTATACGCATTCGCATGTAGTATAAGATATAAATCAGATTCGTTCCCACAGAGACTGGTTTAGGTTAAGTTCAATTTATGCACCTATGCAACAATGTATGGTTATCGCTCAATGCTAAGACAAATAACAAATTGGGTTTTTATTAAACTAAGAGATTATACTAAATAACATCAACTAAGGGAATTGAGGTTGAATTACTATATATGACAAACATGGGATTCTAACTTCATTACTACTTCATTCAATAGTCTTTTCGTTCTTAACCTTAGCATATGACGGTGATGACACTAATCAGATAACACGAAACTGATAAATGCTAACTTTCGTTGCATGAGTACCACTCTACTAGACATCCACAAAAGAGATAGAAGCTGAATAGGCACCAATTTTATTGAGACCCTATATGTCTATAGAATTTGACAACATATCTGTTTAAGCACAAGTTATCCATAATGATTACATAGGGCAAGTAAAATGGTTAGAGTTACCTAAGAATCATGCATATACATACATGAACCTATGCTAGCATGGCAAGTTCTAAACCTCTATATTCACTTTCGGTTCAGTAGAGATTAACACGCTATCTTATATGTTAGCTACGCATATAAGACGAATAAGCACAACCAATACTAGGATATCATATAATCACCACACACCAAGATATCGAAACAAATTAACTACTGAACTCCATAAGTAAATCCGCTAGAACCCCATGACAACGATTAGCCCATAATTGAACTCATCATCACCATGGGTTCCAATGAAAGCATGGTATAAACAAGGTCTTAATAAACTGAATAATAATTAAAGTACGAATAAACAAGATCTAGGTTCAACAAGAATGAAAACGAGCATATAAAATTACAACTAATTCAAAGGATCACAAGTTGAAAACAAGATCTTCTTTTTCGGAGTTGTTCTGTGCTTCTAGGTCTTCTCCTTGGTATCCCAATCTTCCCGGATGATGAAAACCCTTTTTTTAAGTATATATACGCCCCTAGTGGACCTAGACGCTTAAAATCGTCAAATTCCACTCAAAAAAGGCTTTTTCAGCGAAATCAGTGACCAACCGCGCCTTGGGAGACCGCTCAGCTCTCCTGAGCGGGCGCTCAGCTCTCTGGGCAGCCGCTCAGCTCTCCTGGGCAGGCGCTCAGACAGCTTCTGGAAAAAATTCTGATGAATCTTGTTTTGGCCATAACTTGAGTTCTACTCGTCAGAATTAGGCGATTCAACTGCCCACGCGAAGCTAACGAGATTCTATACAACTTGAAAATGGTCTTGGATTCCAAATCTGATCACTTTTTATCATATTTCCTTTAAAAGTTATTTTCTTCATATAACTGATACCTGAAATGCAATAACACAAAAACACATCAAAATACCAACAACTTGAGTCCAAAACACCAATTTAAGCTTGTAATGAAGCATTCCAAGTGGATATAAAATCCACTTATCAGTCTGATCGAGATCCAAAATTTAACTCGAGGTTCTGGACGAAATTCCAGGAATGTTTGGGCACTTAGTTGAAGATGAGTACCGCCTATCATCCCCGGATGGTCAAAGTGAAAGAATGATTCAGACAATAGAAGATATGTTGAAAGTATGTGCATTGGATTTTAAAGGAAACTGGAATGATCACTGCCGTTGATTGAGTTCTCTTATAATAATAGTTATCATGCCAGTATAGGAATGCCACCTTACGAAGCCTTGTATGGAAGTAAGTGTAGGTCCCCACTTTATTGGGATGAAGTGGGAGAAAAGAAGTTATTAGGACCTGAGTTAGTTCAGCAAACCAATGACGTAGTGGTATTGATTTGGAAAAGATTAGAAGCAACTCAGGATAGACAGAGAAAGAATGCAGACTTGCATCGAAAAGACATGGATATAGAATTAGGATTGTTGGTATTGTTGAGAGTGTCATCTTGGAAAGGATTGGTTAGATTTGGACAAAAAGGCAAACTGAGGCCTAGGTATATCGGACCATTTGAAGTGTTGAGAAAGGTAGGTAAAGTTTCCTATGAATTAGTGTTGTCGCCGCAGCTGTAGAGTATCCATACGTATTTATATGGAAGCGCTATATTCCTGATTCGAACAAAGTCATTGAGTATTAGCCAATCGAGCTTCAGCTAGATTTTTCCTACGTGGAACGGCCGATCCAGATCCTAGACCGCAAAGAGCGAGTCTTTAGGAATAAGTCGATTCCCATAGTCAAAGTACTTTGGAGAAATCCTTGAGTGGAAGAGTCCACTTGGGAGTTAGAGTCAGATATGCTTGAAAAATATCCTCACTTGTTCAGTTAGTTAAGATTCCGAGTACAAATTTTTTTAAGGGGAAGATTATAATGACTCGTATATTTGTAATTATTAAAGTGTAATTATTAAATAAACAAAATAGGTTATGGTTTTGTCAGCTGGGTGTTGTATTTGATATTAGTTGTATATGCTCCATGGTATACGAGAATTATTTGTATGATTGATTGTTGAGTTGTATTGGTTTGTTTTTACTTTTAAAGGTGGTTTTATTGAAGATTTATTTTTCATAAATATTTGAATTGTCACTAAAATTATTTTTATTACTTTATAACTTTAATAGATATTTCTGGGAATTTATAAAATTTAGAAAATAATATTTCATCTATAATTTATCCCTAAATGATTTTCTGATTTTATTTTAGTGTAAATTCAATATTAAATTCCAGAATGCTTCAAAAATCATGAAACTCATATTTTCTCAAGTTTGGAATATTTCGAGAATCTTAAAATTATTTCAGAAATTTTTCGGGTTTTATTCACCCGCACGTTTGTTTGTTAAGATGTAAAATGAGGGTTTGGTGCGCGTTTTAAAAATGGTTTAAAAATTTTGAAAATTTTATATTATTAGATTTAAATTATCCCGAGAATTTTAAAACTATTATAGTAATTTTCGAGGTATTTTTACCCGTAAATTTGCTCGTTAAATTATTAATTGCGGGATAAATTTAGGCTATCAGGATAAAATCGAAACCAAAGCAGATTAAAATTTGTACCCTTATCTTTTCACTTCCTTATCCTCACATCTCTCTCTCTCTCTATGTCGATCCCTGTACTCTCTCTCTCTCTCAATTTTTCTCCTGTTTCTCTCTTCGTTTAATCTGTCTATCTCTCCCTATCTCGTGTTTCTCCTCTCTCTCCCCTCCCTCTTTCTCTTTTCCCCGTTTTCCTTCCTTTCTGTTCCCGGTTGCTCCGATTGCCGTCGTTTCAATTCCTTTTCCGGTCATTTTTTGGTAATTTCCAGCCTTCTAGTTATTGCCCTGTTTTGTATCATATATACAAATAGGCATGTATATATATGTTCTGTGTGCGTGTGTGTGAATTGTATGTGTGTGTGAATTGAGTGTGTGTTGTGATTTTAGTGGGGCGTGAGGCGCTTGGGATTGATGTACCTGTTTGCTGTGTTCTGTTTGTCCTTGTTCTATATTCACGTGTGATTGAAATATTTTTTATAAAATGTTTGCAGGAAAATATTTGAATAATATACGTGAGATAAATAAATTATTACATGCGGGGAATTTAATTTAATCGGTGAGATACGTGTCGGAAACCCGAATTTATCGGGTACCCGCGAATTTTACCTTCGTTGGTGATGAGTCTCGGCGAGCCGATGGTGGACCGTGATGATATAATCCGAGTCCTACAATTTATAAAAAAATAAAGATAATAATTAATAATTAAAATTTGTATCGATGATTGGGAATGTGAATTGTGAATGATTGTGGTTGCGCCAAATATGTTTCGACGGGAAGTCCGATAAATAAAAGAGACGCTGCCCAATTTCCGAAAAAAATTATTTCGGTAATACGGGAATGTATCATGTAATTATCATAAATGTTGATCGAATATATATAATTACATTGTACAAAATCTATTTGCGTGTTGTGGTAAAATATTTTGCAAAAATATCCAATAACCCTATTTCCCAAAATGACGGGTATATGTATTTTTCTAGAATAAATACCAAACTGAATTTCGAGTACATGAACCCTAATTGTTATGTGTATTAAAATAATACGAATAATTACGAGTCGGGTTTCGATAACGCACAAGTAGAATATTAGCGAGGATATGTCAAGCATGCTCGGTTGTCTAATTTAGGATGTTTCGGTTCTATAGGTCCCAGTCAAAAGCCCGAGCATCAAAGTCGGTTCAAATCCATCCAGTAATAGTTGTTAAAGTGTATTAAGGAAAGTACCCCTGAACAAATCTTTTATGGTTCAGTAATATATGAATAACTGTTTATTTAAATTGCGTAGTGGAACAGAACGTTTTAAGTTACGTATCCCCCGTATTTGAAAATGTTTGTTAAAATTATGTTTTGGGGAAAAGTAACTTCTGAAAATGCATATCTCTAAACTGTGATTAATATGGAAAAGGTTTGGAAAGTGTGTTGTGATATAGTTGTTTTAAAAAGAGATAGGCATAAGTGGTTTTGAAAACCGGATAAAACGAATCAGATACTGGATAACGGTCGTAAGTGGCTAAGTCGGTTGCGCGCTCTATTTTCACCGATTAGTCCAGCGTAACTTATCATAGACCTAGCTAGTCTCTCGCAGATCCGGTACGAATTGTGTGAAAGCCTGATCAGCTTTTCTAGACGAATTGAGATCGACCAGCTATCCTAGATAAATTGTGCGGAGGCCTGATCAGTCGTCCCTAGATAACGTCCAATATATATATATATATATTTGATTTTGGTTTTGTGGTTCCAGTAACGGAACAAATGGTTTTGTGGTTCCCGTGACGGAACATAGGGTTTTGTGGTTCCAGTATCGGAACAAATGGTTTTGTGGTCCCTGTAACGAGACAGAGGGTTTTGTGGTTCCTGTAATGGAATAGTGGATTTGAAAATGAAAATAGCATGTTAAAATTGGACTCTGGTATTTATATAGCACACAACTAATGCTATTATTTTACAGAGCATGCTAGTTGTTCATATCTAGTTTATACTTATTTTACTTATTTTTGTAAACGAGTTATGATTTCTGTTCCTATAACTGTTTCTCATAAATTGTTTTACTTGTTATTCATATAATGGTAGTGCTGAGCAATTGATTGCTCACTCTTGCAAAATAATTTATATTTACATATATCGCAGATGCCTAGGAGACCCTTCTGTCATAGGCAGAGCTAGATTTCAGTTCCTCCCGTACCCGACTCCTCTGAGATAGTTGGGTCAGACCAGATGTGGTCTGTTGAGTTGCTGTAAAAAAAGTTAGTTGTGTCAGGTTTGTTTAAATAAGTTGGTTTTGTAATAATTGTGTAACCTAAATCATACTTGAACCTGGAAAAGATCTTGTTAAGGGGTTGTGTTTATATTGAAATAGGAATGAGTTGGTTGTATTATATTTGTGGTTTGTTATTGTTCATGACGTCAACTCCTGACCCCGGGGTTGAGGCCGTCACACATACCATATATCTATGACAGAGTAATCTAATCGTTGCCTCAGTGAAAGAGTTGCCAAGTGCTCTCGAATACAAAACAGGTCACCAGCCTCAAATACATGTTCCGTGTCAGTGTGTAAAGAAGAAGAATTATTAGAACACAAAATAGAAATGGTTGTTTTAATGGTGATTTTTAGTGTGGCAATTAGTGGAACTTTTATTAGCTATAACGTACTTACAGTTTATCTTTTCCATGCTGTATCAACCACCTTCATACGAAATAATCCTGTATAGTGTATTTTGCATTCAAATCTATAATTCTGCGAACATATGGTGATCGATAAGCAACATCAAGCTTTGTTTCCCTCTTACTTCTTCTTTTTTGTTGTGTAGGTGCTGGTGTGACAATATCATTCACTTCAGCCTCTACCTCAAGTCCATGTTATTTGTTGATTTCTTTGCATACACCAATTACTTGATCATCTCTTCCAAGTGAAAAAAGATGGTACCCAAACATCATCCATGTCCTCATTCATATCCTTTACCCCCTGTGAAGAGTATAAATACCTAATCAACTCCATGTGCTCAAGTACAAATGGATCTATTTCAGCATTTCCTTTGAAATCATCTGGTTCCATCCCAACACTTGCTCTCACATTTTGTTCAAAATTTGGTCCTGGCTCAAGTTTTTCTTCATTATAATGACCTTCCGGTTCTTGTCCATATTTTTCTTCTCTTTCAGATTCAGAGATACAATCAACTTTATTTTTTCGCGAGCTTTGCATCATTTTTTGAATCCCTTGAGTCACTTTGCTTTCGATATCAGAAACAGTGATTTTATTTGGATGTTCAACTTTTGCACATTTTAACTCATTTTTATATATCTCTAGTGCATCCAATAACATGACAGCCTTCACACTTAATCGTTCAAACCAAACTTGAAAAAAATGAAAAGTTGTTATATAGTCTATAGATCTTATCATTTATTTCTTTTAAAGCACATCAGTTATTATACCTCTTTTTCTTGTTCGTTGTTTATAGTTTGTTCCTCTTGTCTTTCTCCATTTAAGTCCATATTCTATTTGAAACATAAAATTATATAAATCAGATTTAAATTCAAACATGCATGCTTTTATATAAGGAAACAAATAAGGTAAATTTTCTGTTTGTTCAAATTGTGGTATAGCTTGTGAATAGTCTATTGTTAACTCCTTTTCTTGTGCAGCAAATTTCAAGTCATGTTTTTGTTCATTATCTTATTTAAGAAGATATATATTTAATCATAGAGAAAAAGTGTTTAAAATAAGATTTTTGTTAACTCAACAAATAATTTTCTGATAGAGTGATTTTAGAGTGATTCTATTACCTTGTGCAGTTGTTGTCCCTTATCAACAACATTTCCTTCAACTAGTTGATCACCTTTCTCAACTGTTTCATTAGTCTGTAAGTAAATATAATTTTATATATTTGGTAAGAATTATTTAGTGCTTTATGCTTTGTCCTAATGTTATAGGTAATTAAGTAATATTGGTAGAGTTTGTGTTCCTTGAGCAATTTGTTGTTGCCATCTAGCTTTAATAATTTTACCACTTCCAAAACATTTTGAATTTAGTTCTTCTACTTTCTTTGTTTTTAAAAGTTGTGTTGTCCATCCTTTAAAAGCTGGAAATTGTCATTTTATCTAGTGTTCCCCTTTGAGGACATGGTCAACATAGAATATCTAAAATTTACTAATAGGTTAGAAGCATTTTAATTTACAGTTTCTAAAAAGTATCAACTGGGAAAAGAGTGCTTACAGTGAGAAAAATAATTGGATCAGGATAGAAAACCGATTTGAGCAAGATCCAACTATTATTTGTTTTCACGAGGCTTGAAATCAAGTATTCTCCCCAATTATAGGCAGCACGGTTGTCTAGTTCGATATCAAAGTCCAACACATCTCTAACCAATTATGTTGTAGTGTTCCTTTCGATTAAACCATTTGACACTATCATTAAGAAATTTAGCTTGAAAATCTCACTAGCATCTGTCATGTCTTTCATTATATCAATCAGCGTTGATGGTAAGATATTGTACTCTGTTTTTTTGGGAAACTGTGATGCCCATAAAATCTTCCTTGATCCTAATTTTGCATATTCAAACTATTGTTGTCCAACAGGTAGTCCAAGCATATCCTGGACATCTTAATCTGTTATTGGAATTGGTCTAGTAGGAAGGTTTAATGTTCGGTTTGATGTGTCAAATGACATGAACACATCATAAGCAAATCTATGTGGTATCTTTCCCATTGAGAAATCGTAAGGATGGCCAAAACCAGTTCTTTATACCCACTCCTTTTGTTGTTCAGAAAGCCCACATATCATTTCTGTCAAGTTTAATGGCGAGTTCTTCATCTTGAAGATATTTCATATGTTTCTCTTTTTGTTGTCATTTACATTCTTATGTGCTTCCTGTTAAAAAAATAGAAAATATCAATTTACATTATGATGATTTGAAAAGGTGATTTTTAAAAGTGACTATAGAGGATAAGATTTAAAAACTCTGCATAAAAGGTGATGCGTTCATCGGATTTATTGATGAATTTTTACTTTTTCTTTCATCTTCTCTTTTCCTTGTCTTTTTTCATTTCCTTTAAACTTTTTGTTTTCTTGTTCTGCTTCATCTTCAACAGTTGTCTATCAAGAATTCAAGTACTTAAATCATATAAAGTTCTATTAAATAGGCACTTGTTAAAAAACATGTAAAGTACCTCATCAACGAGTCTGAAATAAGCCTTTTGAGTTTTTTTAGTTGTACCCTATTAGCTCATAAATATATCAAATATTTAAATCAATCATACGATTTCTGTAAGGTGATTTAAAACTATGTTAGTTATATTTATACCTCAATATGACGCTTGCGTTTCTCTGCTTTGAACCATCTGTCCTTATCATCTGGTGGGAGTTTAAATGCTTGAATCACTACTAGAAAAAAGACCTTAGACATCGGTTTTTAACCGATATCTATGTAAAAAATGTATGATGTCTTCGCGACTGATGTTAAATATATTTTCTCATAGACATCGGTTAAAAACCGATGTCTATGTAATATTACACATCGTTTCTGGAAAATTTCTGATGTCTAATTCACATTGATGTTATATAATTTTTTAATGTCAAGTTCAGAAATATAATATTAGGATGATTAGGCCTGTTTAAAACTATAACACACTCTCAATATTTATAAAATAACATCGATTACAAATAAAAAACCGATTTCTATATCTTATTAGACATCGGTTAAAAATAAAAAATCGATGTCTATATCTTATTAGACATCGATCATTTTCTAAGTACCCGATGTCAATGTTGATAATAGACATCGATCATTTTCTAAGTACCTGATGTCAATGTTGATAATAGACATCGGTTGTTTTCTAAAAAACCGATGTTAGTATGATAAATAGACATCGGGTGTTTATTTTTAAATCGATGTTATTACCCTGTTTTCATGTGCTAATATTCCTTTATTAACATCAAATATTTTATTTTTCTGATGTCTTTGTGATTTTAAGACATTGCTTTTATATGTGTAAACTGATGTTATTTATGATTTTTTAACATCGGTTCTAATAACAATGTGATGTCTGTTTCTATTATAATTAAACTGAGCATCTCTGTTTTTGCATGAACCAGAAAACTCCATATGGTAAAATCCAATCAACCAACAATTTTCCATCCAACCAACCAACAATTTTCACCCCATCAACCAACAATTAACCCAGATTCAACCAACTTGTTTTTATCCAATCAACAACCTAAAACATCTACTAGAAAATTCAGAACATCTACATTAACCAACCAACAACAAATATATAACGAAAATAGTTCTAACACATTGTCAAACATGCATCTTATAAATTCGATCATCAAGTACATTATGAAACCAGAATTTACAGTAGCGAGGCAAGGAAATTTATAATCTACATTTTGTCTTGAATGAAGTCGATAACATCACAGCGAACCTGGTCCAGCTCCTCTAGAGTGTAAGACTTGCGAGTCTTGGTCGCCCACTAAAAATTGAGTAAACCGAAAAGGGAAATCATAAAAAAATGCATCTAAAATGCCACATTCAGTCATACAAAAATGAATGTACGGACCTTAGAAGTAAAAGAAATTTACATGCCCTCAATAATTTCCTTCATGTGCCTCATGACCACATAACCACATTTAACCCCACCAAGCTATTTCGGGGATCCCTATTAAGATAAAAATAAAAAAAAGATGGCTTTACAAACTGATTAAATCAAGATTACTGTCGTACTACAAAAATTATAATATAAATTACTTACTACAAGATTCTTGATTTTAGGAGCTTTGTTACCCCTTCCTGTTTGAGAATTAACTTGTTTTATTGTCCTGCATGTTATAATGACACGGTGTCAAGAGTCATATTTCGAATACAAGAAATAAATGAAAACAACCTAAAAAATAAAAAGGAATAATGTTACTCTGATAAAGCTTTTTCTAAATCATCAAAATAAGTTGGATGAGGCAAAGGATTGAGAATGTAAATATCGTCATCCCATATTACGACCAGAATCCAGTGACAACTGTATTATTATAAATTTACACAAGTCAGATATTTTTAAAAATAGCCTAAAAACCTAAAAGAAAATTAAATTAATAGATTACAATATGCATTTAAAAATACTTACTGATGATTATGTGGAAGGAAGAATATGTGATTTTGATTACCCTCTTTTAACCGACTACCAACATTTCGCTGAAAATCAGCATTCAAATTAAAGTTGGCGCCAGGATCAAAAAATCCATACAGGACCACATCATCATTCTTGCGAACCCTCTTAATTGTACTATGCAAGTGCCTATACATATGTGGGAGAAATTAAAATTACTAGCAGACCAGTTGTGCGATAATTCAAACAGAACCTATAACCACGAAAATAAATTACTTACGCCATATACGCAGATATCGCAGCTTGTCCAATCATGTCAAACTCTAACAATGCTTTTAAATTCTCATGCAATATATATATTGTCTTCTCAACTCCAAACACATCAGAATCACATGGAATAGGGATCGATTCCCTGCTGGCTTTCATAAATGTCGTAGCATGTTTGTACAATACCTTGTATTGCCGTGGCACTTTCTTGCTGACCTTGACGTGAGTGAACTCTTGTTGAATTTTATGCACCTCACCTTTGTTGTTTGACTGCGACCCATCTCTTTTCTTTTTCTACAAAAAAAATGAAAGAATATAAGTAGACATTTATTCACCTAATTAACCCCTATTTTTCAACTTTTATACAACTTTAGCAACCAACAAGCACATGTAAATACCACAACTGTCTGTAGGGTGATTAAATTTCAAGGCCATGCCAAGTGTGAACCAACGGCTTCACGAACATGTTCAATTTCACCAGGTATCGGCACGGGAACTAAAGCATCTGGTTGGATATGTCCATTAACCGACACACGAGCATGTCCAAGCTTCAGGTGCACTCCATGAACCGAAACATTCATTTCATCATCTTCGAAAACAGTACCAAAAGCAACCTTATTTTCGATGCTATCCACCGAAAGCTCACAAATTTGTGGACCCTATAATTGTAAGGAGTAAATTATATAATTACTCTACAATTTGAAGAACCGTATAATTACAATAATATTTGTGAAATATACCTTCTTTTCTGATGGAGGGGGTTGATCATAAGCAAGACAATCATCATTCACCAATATTTCTTTTGCTTTTGGTTCTCCTTCAACTGGTTGGCAACTTACTATATCCAAAAAATTCGGAGACTGCTAATTTGATCCTGTAAACAATGACTTGAGCTCAGCCATTTCCCGCCTTGTTCTTTCCAACTCCTCCTGTAGCACTCTATCACGGGCCAACAACTCTGCCTTGGTAATTGCAGGTTTTCTCTCTTTCGGCAGATTAAAGAATATTTTTGGGGTGACGAAACCTCCAACTCCTCGAACCCTGCCTGAATGCTTAGGAGTTCCGAGTGCCGTAGTCAACATATCATCAGTTCCAGATGGTACGAATTCACCCTTCTCCTTCTTTTCGAGTAATTCATCCTATCAATAAAATCAAAAATAAACATTAGAGCCAGATTAATGGACCATTTCTCTAACTAATGCAGGTATGAATACACATCAGATCTTAGGGACATATTATGAATAATGAATGAATAAACAGATTTCTCATTATAATCTGTTTTTCTCGATTAAATGCAGTTTTTTTTCATAATTTTTACTTACAATTCTGGCAAATACTGCTTCTTTATCTTCATCAAGTTCCTCATCATCTAGCTTTGACTTTCGAGCCTTTTTCCAAAATATTGCCCGATTTGGTTTCTCCTCGGGCTTCAGTTTGCCTGTCTTTATCTGTTTAAGATGAGAAAAAATTAAAAGGTGCTTTATTTGTTGAAGATGAGAAAAAATTATAGCTAGGTTCTTACTTCATCCTCTTGTAAACCAATGTAACCCTTCCTTGACAAATGATGATGATATTTTCGATTACGCACTCTTTCGCTCTGCAGGGTGCGTAGTTTCTGCATCATACAACGAATAATTATATCCAAGTAAATATACTAAATCCAAACAAGGTACACTGGCAAAGAAAATGCATCCATACCGGCCACTTATCACCTGTCCTCTGCGCGATAAATCTCGTCCAAGCTTCTTGACCCACAAACCGATAATTTTTTGGAGGCCTCTTCAGTTTCTTCTTTTTTTCAGCATATGACATCACGTGTTTAGTTGTTAAATTAGTTTTAAACTGTCTCCACTTCTCTCCTGCAGACTTAAACACCATAGCCTCACTTTCCGGAGCAACTTTAAATGTACCCTATGGACAACAAAATACACAAGTTTATAAGGCTTAGATAGTAGTACTAAAAATAAGTTGTGTGTGTCAACTATAATTTAATACCTTAATATCAAGCCATAATTTATCTTTCAATTCCCGATCCACATTTGGCCAGCTGTCAATGTCGATAGGAATCATAGTTCTTGCCAGGTGCCCTATGTAGGACTGTAAGGTACACCTAGTATCTCCGACAGGAACTCCAAACTCATTGTATCTGATTTTAAATCTCTTGCCCTAGGCCTTCCTTACCAATACTTTTTTAAGAGAGGAAACACCTCGTGCAGCTCCCAACCTTCTTTTTGCAGAATTAGAATTAGTTGTTGTTTCTTGTTCAAATTGTTGCTTTTCAGTTTGAGGTTCACTTGGTGCTTGTCCATCCTGATCACAGTGCTCTTCAACCTCCTGATCACAATGTTCTTCGACCTCCTGATCACTTGCTGATTGTTCGGACTTTCTGACCTCCAGAACCATTAGTTTAACTTTTTTAGATTTGCTTTTGTTGGTTCTCTGTTTGTTTGCCATTTTTGTCCTTCACTCTGAATAATAAAACAAGAAATAATTAGTCACTGAATAAATGAAACTGTACATGAATTAAAATACATTCAAAATTACATATGCATGAATAAAAATGCATTCAAAATTACAACTGGAAAATTTCAAAAAAAATACAAAAACAAAATATAAAAAAAATTATAAAAGAAAAATTACAAAAGAAAAATGCATTAGTCACTATAATTCATTTACTCAAAAAAATTACAAAGGAAAATTAAATATGCTGATTAAATTATAACAAGCAAAAATTACAGAGAGCTAAATTAACAGGATCATTTTTTAACCCATATTCCCTCAACATTAGGCCTAATACTATGCGCAACATCTTCATTGGTCACATCAAAAGCAGGGATGTTAGAGCAGAAGGGAGGATGTTCCATGATCGTGTCACCCAAATCATCGTCGTTATACAACTCTTGATAGTCTCTAGTTGTGGAAGTTAACACGATCGACCAAGTAGGATCAACCGGATCTTTAATGTAAAACACCTGGTTGACTTGGTCAACAGAGACATATTTATCCTTCTTATGGCCTTGTCGATTGAAATCCACAAGTGTGAAGCCAAGATCGTCGATCTTTATGCCTTTATCATTCTCTGCCCATTTACACAAGAAGAGCGGAGCTTTGAACTCATGGTAATCCAACTCCCATACTTCCAAGATTATGCCATAAAAGGTCATATCACTCTCAATGGGGTTTAAATCTTTCGCACTGGACACCTGGACTGCCTTAGCAACCACAGAAACTCCACTATTTTGAACAACCCGCGCATCATCTCGGTCTTTCGTAAAGTATCGGACTCTATTGACTGAAAAACCTTGATAAGTTAAAACAGAAAATGATGGTTTTCCAGCGAGCCATCATATCGTCTCTGAAACAGCATCGGGATTTCCCTTCATTTCACTACTTACCTATACATAATATTATATAATAAAAAAATCCGTCAGTTGCAAACTACAACTAACAACTATTTAAGTAGACACTACACAAAACCTACTTTTTTTTCAAACCAATCGGCAAATAGCCGATTGTGCTCTCCCATGAGCCAATGAAAACTTTTTTTCTTCCTTCGGTAAGTTTCATCCAAATACTCCTTGTGCATTCTGAGAATATGCATAAATATTAGAAATAACCCACAAAAATTACATCTTCAAACAAATAGGACAAGTTAATAAAATAAACGTACACGATATAGAGATACACTTCAACATTGTTTTGAAGGACATGCAGATGAACCTCATCTCGCTCTTTTTCTTCCACGACCTTTATTATCGCGGCAGATAATGGACCAGATTGCTTGCCTTGCTCAACTGGAATGCCGACATTTGTACAAGTCTGGCTCATAAATTCTGTGTAGAATTCTACTGATTCTTCTTTAAGGTAGCTTTCTGCCATACAACCTTCAGGATAATATCGGTTTCGTATGTAGCTCTTTAGCACTTTATTGAATCGTTCGAAGGCATACATCCATCTATAAAATATCGGTCCACATACACGCACTTCTAGGACCAAGTGGAAAATAATATGTAACATTACATCAAAAAATGATGAAGGGAATATTTTTTCTAGATCGCATAAGGTTATCGAGTTTTGAGACATCGACAACTTTGCTGCATAAAGCATTAAAAAAGAAGCACAGTCGTATGATTGTGACCCTAACATTTTTTGGGAGAACGGATCGAATGGCAACAGGGAGGAGTTGTTGGAGAAGAATATGGAAGTCATGGGACTTAAGCCCGTATATCTTCAAATCAGACATGGATACACAATTTTTTATGTTTGATCCATGTCCAGAGGGAAGTTTCATAGACAAGAATGAGTTTAACACTTTTTTTTTTCGGCCTTCGACAAAGTAAAAGGGGAAGGGGGCAGATAGGTCTTCTTTTCTCCTACTTGAGGAGCTAAATCATGTCTAACACCCATATCAATCATATCACGATGTGCCGCCTCACTATCTTTTGACTTTCGCATATTTAATAATGTCCCAAGCAGATTATCACACACATTTTTCTCGATGTGCATAACATCGAGACAATGGCGAACATGATGATATTTCCAATATTCTAACTCAAAGAAAACAGATTTTTTCTTCCATGGACATTCCACCTTCTTCGACATCTTCACCTCTTTTCCAAAACAAAAATCAATTCGTTCCTGACGCGCTAACTCTTGTTGTCCGTTAAAGGCCGCCTTCTGCCTCCTATAAGGGTGTTGCCTAGGCAAATAACGGCGATGACCTTGGAAGCACATCTTCCTAATGTGACTTAAATATTTAGCCACAGTATCATCACCGCAAATTGGACAACTCTTATAACCCTTATTTACGCAGCCTGACAAGTTTCCGTATGCTGGAAAATCATTTATAGTCCACAATAAAATTGCTTTTAGTGTGAAATATGATTTACTATAGGCGTCATAAACGTTTGGTTCACCTTCTTCCCAAAGTTTTTTCAGATCATCAATCAACGGTTGTAAATAAACGTCGATGTTATTTCCCGGCTCATGTGGACCAGGAACTAAAACTGACAACATCTTGAACTTCCTTTTCATGCATAACCACGGAGGAAGATTGTACGTTACCAACACTACTGGCCAGCAAGTATATCGATTGACTAACCCATTAGTATGTGGGTTTATGCCATCTGCTGATAAAGCCAACCTAATATTCCTAGATTCACTACCAAAGGCAGGCCACCGGTAATCAATATTCCTCCAAGAAGGAGAGTCGGCCGGATGTCGCATCTTGTCATCATTTATTCGCTGATTTGCATGCCAAGTCATGAGTTCAGCAGTAGAGGGAGATTTAAATAACCGTTTAAATCTTGGAATTATAAAAAAATACCACATGACCTTGGCTGGAACATTGACCCTAAGTTGGCCATTCTTCCGTACTTTCCAACGTGACAGCTTGCAATGAGGACACTGAGAAGCATCAGAATGTATGCCCCTATACAGTATACAATCATTGGGACACGAATGAATTTTTATATACTCTAGACCTAAATCGGATAAAGTTTTCTTCGCTTCATATGCGTTAGGAGGCAATATATTGTCTTTGGGAAGGATCGAGCCAACTGAAGAGAGCAGCTCAGTAAAGGCAGTGTCGCTAATACCAAACCTAGCTTTCCAGTTGTGCAATTTTAACATTGACTCTAACTTTGTGCACTCGCTGCCCTCAAACAATGGTTGTTCCGCATCAACAACAAACCTCTAAAAATCATATGAATCCTTATCGTAATTACCCGAATTAAAAGCCACTTCACAAACTTCAATAGTTTCTGATGCAGCAAAGTGCTCTATAGGTTGGTCTGAAGCAGGACGTGTACTAACTATAGAAGACCTAGTACTCCTAGTAAATTTTTCTTCATACCAAATCTAATCAACATACCCCAAACTAAAACCATGATCGTAGATATGTCCCCTTATGATTTTGGTTGAAATTTTTTTAAAATTCACACATCGACCACATGGACAAGAAATTCTTTTAGGATCTTTACATCAGCGAAAATCAAGAATTCTTCGACGCCAATTTCAAATTCTAAAGAATCCCTATCTTTCGATATCCACGACTTATCCATAACTGAAAATGTATGACCAGCAATCTAGCAACCTAACCACCTGATGGTCATTTCAACATCAAATATTAGAGTAAGTTTATATATCATTTATATTCATTATATACTCATAATTCTACTATACTATATTTCTTGGTTATTAGATATAAATATTTATTAATTTTTAATAGATATGCTATGTTTTATTTTTTATCCTCATTATGCAGCTAGAATACATACTTAATACTAGGAATTAGCGGTATATATTTATCACAAGTTATGCATCGCTTAATTACTTCATGCTAAACAAAACCAAGAAAGTCAACATTGTTTAACTAGAATAATCAATACAGGTGCACATATTCAAGCGCGAATTAATAACAAACATGCCCTTAAAAAATTGAAAGATTTTACACAAATGACAACTAGTACATTCATGGTATCTCATCTATTAAAAGAGAACGATACACTAAATCCGATACTTAAACAACAATCCAAATCAAATAATGTATACATAAATAATGACAGATCGGTTACTGGTGAATCCCTTCCTACATAATGTATACATAAAAAAGGAAAAAAGCAAACGAATAAGAATTTCTAACCTCCTTCTTGAAGTAAAATGTGCAGGCACTGTCAAATTCCGAGACTTGATGAGATAATCTGCAAATGGACAAAATCGAATTTAAAAACATACTATCACTTAAAACTTTAAACGGATAAAAATCGGAAGATATCAAGCAGAAAAGAAAAATACATGCAAATATCAAACCTAATTGATATATTTAGGCAAACCTAAATATATATACACAAGAACACAAACCTAATTTATGTTAAAAAAATGCAGATTTATGTAAATATATATATATATACATGCATATTTAAAACAACTCAAGAAAAAATATAAAATTAGAGTACAAACCTTATTTGGCTCAATGAATCTCAAAACCTGTTCAAAAAAGGAAAAAACCCATTAAAATTTATGAACAAACCCTAATTGAACAAATGTAACCTAATCGAACATACAAACCTAAATGAACAAACATACCTGTTCAGAAATTCGGTTTTCTCGTAGATGGATTTTGATTAACTGATGGCGTTCTTCAATTTGGGGTTTAATTAAAACCTATGTACTTATTATAAACTGATATGGTGTGTGTGTGAGATAGAGAGAGATGGAAGAGAGAGAGAGAGGGAGAGAAGCAGAGAGATGGAAGAGAGAGGGAAAGAGAACCAGAGAGAGTGAGCTCAGAGAGAGAGAGCATAGTAGGGGTGAGCGCGGTGCGGGCGGTGCGGTTTTTTCCTCAAACCACAAACCAAACCGCACATGCGGTTTGATCAAATTTCCAAACCGCAACCACACCGCGTACCCTCAAAAACCGCATAAACCACACCACAAAAATGTGGTGTGGTGTGGTGCGGTTCACTGCGGTTTGTACATTACAAGTTCAAAAATTTTAAATAAATATAAAACTTAAATTAATTAAATTTATGAATAATATAACGAAGTCTCCAATATTTTTCAATAATACAAATTAGAAATTCCACATTATAAAGTTTAACGTAGAAGCTTGGCTCGGTAATTAAATGAGTTCACTGTTAAATAGGTGGCTTTGTACCATGTCTCTCATTATTTTTGAAGAAACACAGATATGATGATGACCACGCAACAATTGATCTTGTAGAAACAAGATGATATGTTAAATGGAATCAAACTTAATAAATGGAATCATGAAATATAACTATTATATATATATTAAATATTGCGATACGGTGCGGTTTGAACCGCATTTCAGAAATTTAAAACCACAACCCACACCGCACCGCGCGGTTTATTAAAAATTCAAACCGCACCACGAAAATTAAAAACCGCATTTTGCGGTGCGGATTGGTGCGGTACGGGCGGTTTTTGCGGTTTGTGCAGTTTGTGCGGTTTGTGCGGTTTTCTGCTCACCCCTAGAGCAGAGAGAGTGAGAGTGAGAGAGAGAGAGAGCAGAGAGAGAGTGAGAGTGAGAGAGAGAAAAGAAAAATAATTAGGGGGGAAACGGGTTTTTTTTTGGTTAAGGGGGGAATATTTGGGGAATAAGGGGGGAAAGTTTCCGCGTATTTTTTTTAATTTTTTTAAGTTAACCATCGACAACGGTTGTAAAATACAACCGATGTCTATAAAACAAAGACACCGGTTATATAGAAAACCGATGTCTAACTAACGTTTTTCATTTTTGAAAAATAAGTATAGACATCGGTTATTTTCTGGACCGATGTCTAAAACAATTAGTAACATCAGTTTTAAAATAACCGATGTCTAAATGAACTTTAACATCGGTCGTCTGAGCAACCGATGTCTAAGGACCGATGTCTATTGACAGAATTCTAGTAGTGAATCTTGAATTTCTTTTCTTTTCCAACCAGTAGTTTTTTTTTCTTTTGTCAGAAGTCTTGTTCTCTTTTACAGTGGTTGTCCAAAGTCATCATCGTCATTGATCTGAGTATTTGCACCTTAAAATAATTTAAAAGCACCAACAAATTAGTTTATTGTTTCTAGTAAGTCACCATTATTTTATAATAAAATGAAAGATGCAATTACCATTTGATGTATCATCATTTGGTGTATCTTCAAGCACACATGGATGATTAGCTGATGTGTTAGGCCCTTAACAGTCGTAGAGGGGGGGGGTGAATACAGTTAATACGATCAACTAGACAAAGCTTCAATATAATCAAACAGTTTTTATATCAATCTTATAAAAACTTATTACACAAGTACTCTCTCGAAAGGATGAACAAAATATCCTTGAGAGTTGCTAGGTTAGGCAAATGATATAACAATATTCGCAATGCGTATAGCATGAACCTAAACTATGCTTATATAGAGCACAACTTTCAATGTATAAGGAATCATATTCTATTAACAACAAGGAAACCTATACAATTGCTTCTGAGATAAAGTCATCCACCAAATTGAAATTCATGTTTCCTTTTCCTCTTCAAAGATCAATTGATGTGACAAATACTGCTTTCATCATCTGTTGACATCATCATCCGTTGATACCACTATCCGTTGAATAACAACATCTGTCGATGTCATCATCATCCGTTGATGCATGTATCATCATCTATTGATGCTTGTATCATCATCCGTTGATGCTTCTTATAGCATCTGATATTATTAATTGCTCATAACAATCTCCCCTACTTGTTTATTATGGAATTATGGACAAGTTCCAATTGATGATGTCAAAACTATCTAAATTTAGGAACCAAGTATGTATATTCAATGTTGCTTCAGTGAATATCAGACTTTAACTCTTCATCCTAAACTGCTTCTTTAACTTGACCAATGTCAGAGGTTAACTTTACTTTCTCATCTCAAAATGCTTCCAAAAATCTTCATTTTTAAACCAACTTGGATGATTTCTGCTTCTAATAAATTTTCTTCCAGAGTTTGAAGATATTGATCCGTTTTAGCACCAACTTCTTTCTCCAGAATACCTTGGTCTTCATCAGCAACAGTTGTGACTTGTGAAGATTTTTGCATTTTAGTAGTCACAGTCAATTCTTCAACTCTCAACTCTTCTTTTATTCATATTACTTCCTTTAATTTCCTTATGTTCCCTTATTACCTCTATCAGAATTTTCATCATTAGTACCTGTCAATGTAGCTATTTGCATTTAGATTTAACAATTTTCTCCCCCTTTTTGGCATCATCACCAAGCAGTAGAGAAAGAATCAGCTCCATTGAATTCTGTACTTCAGTAAGTTGATCAGACATTTGAGCTTGATTATCTTCCAATCCAGCTTGACTGGATTCAATTGAAATTTTTCTGGTAACTATTGGTGAAATTTGTTTCTGAATTTCCCGATGAGTAAGTAGCTTTGAAGCAATCAATGATTCTTTAATTTGATTGATTTGAGTAGTTGTTGCTTCATGAGCTACGTGTAAGGATCTGACAACCAAAGTAGATGCTTTTAGATGATTCAGCACATCAGGATTTGTAATCTTTTGTTCTGTTATTTCCAGATGTTCAATAACACGTGTTCTGGAAATCGGATATGTATAATCTTTCCAATAAGCATTCCAGAGATGATCAGAATAATCATGCTTGTTCTTAGCATCTAACTCTTTAATTTTTTGTTGTCGTACATGCATAGGCATATCTTCAGGAAAGAAAAGATCATTCTCAAGATCTAACATAGCATTAGATACATGATATATTTGTGATGTCATGTCTAATATGATTTGTGTTTAGTTTTCAGATCTTACTTAACAGGACAAATCAGTACTTAACTGGAAATTAGTACTTATACTGAAGTCATGACTTAAGATATCAGAACTTAAGTTGTCAGAACTTAAGTTATCAGGAGATATTTATCAGGAGATAATATCAGGACTTAAGGAGACGTTCAGATATAGAAGGCGGTTGATTGAAAAGGAAAGAAGATCAAGACAAACATAAGAAGAAATATACATGGAGAAGAATTTTATAAGGAATAGAATACTTGGAAGAAAAGATAACTGATTGATATATATTAGGAAGCATAATTGTATTCGATATCAATTAGAAGATTATCTTGTAACTGTGTAGTATATAAACACAGGCATAGGGTTTACACTATATGTGTTAATATAATCGAGTTTATTATTTATTATAACCCTAGCAGCTCTCGTGATAATTTGTTCATCACTGAAAGAGGACAGTTCTTTGTAACAGAGTTTATTATGTTGAATAAAATTTGTTTTCTGTTACTTGAGTTCTTATATTTGATTTGATTGTAGTAAACACTGTATTCAACCCCCTTCTACAGTGTGTGTGACCTAACAAGTGGTATCAGAGCAATCTATTAACATACATACAGTAAAGATCCGAAAACAATCATGTCTGAAGAAGTACAAACTCCAACCAAGCCCACCAAAACTGAAGAAACTCCAAAGACTCAAATCCATAATCGATATGAAACAATTAGGGTTCCCATACTAAACCTTCTGAGTATCCCATATGGAAGGTGAGGATGCCTATGTTTCTGGAAGCTACAGATCCAGAATACCTTGACAGAATTAATGAAGGACCACACAAGCCAACCAAGCTCTCTGTTATAGTTACAGATCAATCAGCACAGACTGTACCAAAGGAGAAAAGTGAATATACAGCTGAAGATATCTCATCTATTGCAAAGGATGCAAAGGTAAGACATTTGATGCACAGTGCCATTGATAATGTCATGTCAAACAGGGTAATTAACTGCAAGACTACAAAAGAGATATGGGATGTCTTGGAGACAAGATGCCAGGGAACTGATTCAATTAAGAATAACAGGAGGACTATACTCACTCAAGAGTGTGAGCACTTTGACTCAAAACCTGATGAGTCATTGACTAGTTTATATGATAGATTTGTCAAACTCTTGAATGATCTGTCACTGGTGGATAAGGAATATGATCTTGAAGATACTAATCTCAAATTCCTTTTAGCTCTTCCTGAAAGTTGGGATTTGAAGGCCACAACTATAAGAGACAATTATGCTCTTGATGAAACTACTCTTGATGAAATTTATGGTATGTTCAAGACTCATGAACTTGAGATGGATCAAAGAAGCAAGAGTCATGGGAGAAAGTCAAGGACAATTGCTCTTAAGGCTGAGGAGGAATCCCCTAAAGTGGCTGTCTCAAAGAAAGGCAAAGGAAAGGCGCTCATCACAAAGTCTGATACTGAGTCATCAAGTTCTGATAGTGATGAGGATTCAGAAACTGAAAGTTTATCTGAGATGGACCCTGATGAAGAGATGATGAAGCTATGTGCTCTTATGGTGAAAGGAATCACAAAGATTGCATACAGGAAATTCAGAAGGGGAAAGAAGTTTTCCAGGAAAGGTGCAAGTTTTGATAAGAAAGGTTTCAGAAAATCTGAAGGCAAATGAGGAAAGTTTGACAGAGGAGATTACTCAAATGTCAAATGCTACAACTGTGGTGAGAAAGGCCACATATCTCCTGACTACAAGAAAGTGAAGAGTGACAAAGGCAAGGCTCTTGTCACAAAGAAGAAAAGCTGGACAGACACTTCAGATTCTGAAAGTGAGGTGAACTATGCCTTGATGGCAAATGCTGATAGCAGTTCTGAAGCTACTGAGTTAAAAGGTACCTCAAACAACCTATGCTTTTCATACTGATGATATTACTGAGTTGAGAAGATATCTTAAAACCATGTTCATTAGTTATAGAGATCAAACTTTAACATGTGAAAGATTAACTTCTGAAAATCTTGCTTATAAAAAAAGGAATGATTATTTAAAAAAAGAGTTAGTTATGTTCCATCAAACTCAGAAAGATAAAGATGATGTTTTCTATGTTAGAGATGAAGTGCTTAAAATGAATGAATCTCTAAAAGCTGAGTTAGAAAAGGAAAGAAGGAATATCAGGACTTGGACTAACTCTGGCAGAACAACTCAGAATTTGTTAAGTAGTGGAAACTGGAAAGAGGGTTTAAGTTATGTTGATGATAAGAATGATAAAGGAACTGTAGAAATTGAGCCTATAGTTGTTAAACAAAAGCCAAAGTTAAATCCTTTTAAGTTTGTAGCTGTAAAGTCTGATATTGATAAATCAGAAGTTAAAGAGAAATTAACTTCTGACAAACCAAAACAGGATAAGCCAACTGAAGTAAACATAGGCTTAATGACAAAGAAGCAGCTTAAGCATAAGCTGAAAGATGTTAAGAATGTAAACAAGGTAAAGCCACCTAGGAAAAATAGGAATGAAAAAGTAGGTGTGAATAAAATCAATGATTATAAGCCTGTTCCTAATGCTCCTAGAAAGAAATGTTATAACTGTGGAAATTCTAACCATCTGGCTTCTTTTTGCAGGAAGAATAAGAACATAAACTCCTTACCTTCAAAATCAGGAGTTAACAGTCAGTCTGTTAGATATAGGCCACAAAATCCTTGTTTTCATTGTGATAGTTTATGGCATGCCATTTATACTTGTAAGGAATATCATAGTTTGTACTATGATTATTATCAAATAAAACCTTCTTTAAAGAAAGTTAGCATTATTCCTTCTAGTGTAAGTTCTGATGCAAAGTCTGATATTGCAAATTCTGATAAGAAAACTATTAACATAAATTCTGATGCTAAATCCGCTGCAAATGTTAACAAACTTAATAAGGCCAAAGGATCCAAGAAAGTCTGGCTCCTTAAAACTAATCATTAGTGGTCTTTGTGATTGTAGGGCAACAGAAAAAATATCCTAGTTCTGGATAGTGGATGTTCAGGACATATGACTGGAAATAAAGCCCTGCTATCAGACTTTGTGGAGAAAGCTAGCCCAGGTGTTTCTTATGGAGATGGCAATATGGGAAAAACTCTGGGATATGGCAATATCAATCTTTGGAATGTTATCATTGAAAAAGTAGCTCTAGTCTCAGGACTTAAACACAATTTGCTGAGTGTTAGTCAAATCTATGACAGAGGTTATCATGTAGATTTCTTTGAAGAACACTGTGAAGTAGTTAGCAAATCTACAGGAAAAGTTGTTCTGAAAGGATTCAGGCATGGTAACATTTATGAAGCCAAGCTTTCAACAAGTACTGATGGTTCTGCAATCTGTCTGTTAAGTAGAGCATCAATTGAAGAAAGATGGAATTGGCACAAGAAACTCTCTTATTTAAATTTCAACAATATAAATGAATTAGTCAAGAAAGATCTTGTGAGAGGACTGCTAAAATCAGTATTTGCTCCTGATGGCCTTTGTGATTCATGTCAAAAGGCAAAACAAAGAAAATCTTCATTCAAGAGCAAGACTGAATCTTCAATTCTTGAGCCTTATCACCTTCTACATATTGATCTATTTGGTCCAGTGAATGTCATGTCTATTGCAAAGAAGAAATATGCTATGGTCATAGTGGATGAGCTCACCAGATATACATGGGTGTATTTCTTGCACACAAAAAGTGAAACTGCATCTATCTTGATTGATCATGTCAAACAACTGGATAAAGTGGTTAAAGACTCTGTGAAAATTATAAGAAGTGATAATGGCACTGAGTTCAAGAATTTGATCATGGAAGAGTTCTGCAAAGACCAAGGAATCAAGCAGGAATTCTCTGCTCCTGGAACTCCACAGCAAAATGGAGTTGTTGAAAGAAAGAATAGAACTCTTATTGAAGTTGCACGAACTATGCTTGATGAAGCAAAGTTACCAACCTATTTTTGGGCTAAAGCTGTGCAGACTGCTTATTTTACTCAGAATGCAACACTTATCAACAAGCATGGAAAGACACCATATGAGATGGTGAAGAAAAAGAAGCCAAATCTGAAGTATTTACATGTGTTTGGATGCAAGTGTTTTGTTTTTAAGACTCATCCTGAACAGCTATCCAAATTTGATCTAAAAGCTGATGAAGGAATTTTTGTTGGATATCCACTTTCCACAAAAGCCTTCAGAGTCTACAATTTAAGAACAAGGGTTATCATGGAATCTATCAATGTCTCTTTTGATGATAAGAAGATTACTGGACTTGAAGATTTCAATGATCATGATCAGCTGAGATTTGAGAATGAAGTTTTAAATTCTGATTCTGTAAATCCTGATAGTCTAAATCCTGACAGTCTAAATCCTGATACTGCAAACTCTGATGGGTTAAACTCTGATGTTATTGAAAATGTGGTGACTATGCCAAAGGAAAATGCACATGTGCAGGGGGGCATATAGAAGATCCAACCATATCTCAAGAAGCATCAGAATCTAGAACAGGCTCTTCAAGTTCTGATTCATCAAGTTCTGATGAGCCAAGTTCTGATAATTCTGGAAACTCAAGTTCTGATAATTCTGGAAACTCAAATTCTGAAGGATCCAACTCAGAGAGCATAATTTCAGGGGGAGAATCAGAAAATGTTGATGGAGACAGCATAGATCATGGGGGAGCATCCAGTTCTAGAGATAACCTTCCATCTGCAAGGAAGTGGACTAAAGCACATACACCTGACTTGATTATTGGAGATCCTGAAGCAGGCATAAGAACTAGAACAACAATATCAAATGAATGTGTTAGGTCACACACATTGTAGAGGGGGGGTGAATACAGTGTATAGCACAATCAAATCGAACTTTAATAACTCAAGTAACAGAAAACAAACTTTATTCAAAATAATAAACTCTGTTACCAATATGGAACTGTTCTCTCTCAGTGATGAACAAATATCACGAGAGTTGCTAGGGTTACAATGAATAATCTTCTCGATTGTTATAACACTTATAGTGTAAACCCTATGTCTGTGTTTATATACTACACAGTTACAAGATAATCGCTAATTGATATGGAATATAATTCTGCTTCCTAAAATATATCAATCAGATATCTTTTCTTCCAAGTATTCTATTCTTCATAGAATTCCTTCTTCATGCATATCTCTTCTTATGTCTGTCTCGATCTTCTCTTCCTGTGAATCAGCTACTTTCCTTATCTGAACGTTTCCTTTAAGTCCTGATATTATCTTCTGATAAATATCTTCTGAACCTTAAGTACTGATGACTTAAGTTCTGACTTCAGTATAAGTGCTGATTTCAGTTAAGTACTGATTTGTCCTGTTTAAGTAAGATAGTAAACTAAACATAAATTACATTAGTCATGACATTATCAAATATATCTAACAATCTCCCCCAACTTGTAAATTAGCATAATATAAAAGTTTAACAGATATTTGATGATGTCAAAAATATTAAGTACAAATGTATGAGAATTTGACTAGATAACTACAACTTACAGTCCTTAAAGCTTTACCAATCTTTAACTTCCGATAACAACTTCAGTCTGTACTCATATCAGAATTTAAGTAGTTGTAGATCTTGACTTGGCTTCATCTTCTGATCTCTCTGATGTCAGGAGTTGTTCTGAGATAGTTCTTTAACAAACATCTCTCAGCATATCTGAGTTCATCAATCATCCTCATTTTAGCATCTTTAAGTTCTGCAGAATCTTCACCAGCTTGAAAAATTACAGCCCTGAGATCATTAATTTTAGCTTTCTTTATATCCTGATCCAGTCTGATCAAATTTGCCTTGTTAGACTCAAGATTGAATTCCACAGCCCTGTAACCCAGAAACGTAGTTATAATCTTAGCAGAGTTGGGCTTCATCTCAATAATATCACCCTTGTGATCTCTGTACTTTGGAAGATATGTGCTGTCAGACTTAACAGAATAAAGCTTTTTCTGTTTCTGAATTTGACTCTTCAAAAAGTTTGCAGCACTTTTTGTTATTTTGTCATTCACTTGAAGTAAGAATAATACATGTTCCAGTTCTTCAAAATACTTCAGTGGAATGGCATTTTCCCTTATATGATAAACCCTACCATCTGTCATGAAGTACAATAAGATGTGTTCTTTCAAGTAGGTATGGTAAACCATTTGTACAGATTTTAGATGATTCAATCTTTCAGGAGTTGCTCCAATACCTGGTTCACTTAAGGAAGTTGGATCATTGGTTGTGTTCTGTATTCTTCTTTCATCAGCACTTCCCAATCCAGTTTTATCTCTTGCTTCCTTTCCAGTAACCACTCTTGCTTCAAAACCACTTGCAGCAGTCTTCAAAGGTTGAGTCTGTTTGGCTTTAGTGAATCCTGGTAGGAGTATCTTCGAAGGTTTAACATGAGCAATGTCAGAGGTTTCCTTTGATTTATCTTGGGATATCAAGTTAACTTGAGCTATGTCAGAGGTTACTTGCTTCTTTGAGATATCAGAACTAACTATCTCTTGACTCTGAACAACTTGAGCCATGTCAGAGGTTGTCTTAGAAATTTTTCTTGAAGTCAGAGCAAGATCAGCATCTTCATCAGTAATTTCTTCATTCACAGGAGGCACATAAACCTTGATAGGTTCACCAACTTTCTCTTTGCCCTTGGACCTTGGATCTATCTGCAGTTGTGATTTAGCTTTGGTTGCTTCAGGATTTGTCCTTTCTTTTATCACAATGCCTTTGAGCTTTGGAAGTTTCTTTTTACCAGAAGCTTCAGATTTAGTTTTGACTTTTTCTGATTTAAGTCTAGCTTCTTCTTCCATCAGACTCTCCAAGTCCATTCCTGGATTTTCCTTAAGAAATAACTGTCTTGACATTTCTTCATCAAGATCCAAAAGTTCATCTGAACTTATCCTTTTACCAGTAGCAGAAGTAATTCTTTTTCCAGCATCAGAACTTGTCCTGTGACTTGTAATTCCAGCTCCTCTTGATGAGAAACTTCTACCTTGACCATGACCTCCACCCATTCCAGAGTTTCCCTGGTCATCTTTTTCATTATCCTTCCCCTTTAGTGTCTGATCAGTTTTGCATTTGGACTTAATTACTTTCTCCCCCTTTTTGGCATCAGCATGTAATATAAGAGAGACAAGCAATTCCACTGAGGCTTGGATTTCATCGAGTTGAAATTGCTGAGAAGCTTGATTTTTCAAATATCATCAATCTAAGACTGTTGCTTCTCTTGGGTCTTCTCAATATAAGCAACTCTGTCAAAGGTAGGTTTAAAGAAACTTTTCTTTTCAATTTTCTTAACTGTTTCTTGCTTGAGCAATTCTTCCTGAATTTTATGTAACTCTGCATGAGTTGTTGAATGGAGACCTTGCAAATGTCTAGTACTCAATGCAGTGACTCGAAGCTGTGTCTTGAAATCATCATTAATTAACATTTCATCAGCTTTTGTCAAGTGCTCAGCAAGAATCTTTTCAGATGGAACAAAGGTAACTGAGTTCCATTCCTTAGCCCACTCCTGTCCTTGAGGAGTTTCACTCCAAGGTACTGGTGCTTCTCTTGTAACAAACTTCTTAACTAGTTCAGATTTATGAACAATTTGTTGAGGTGCATGTCCTGAAGGACCAGCTGCATCAGCATCTGTATTCATAGCAGTATCACCAGTAGGGTCAGCATTTGAAGCATCAGAACTAACAGAATCAGCATCTTCTGATAGAACAACAGTATGAGAAGCAATTGAGGCTTCAGCATCATCCTCTAAGTGTTGATCCGGTTCCAAGTTCTGATCAACAGCCATATCATGATGCTCACCTATATTCTGATCATCAACATCTAGATGCAGAGAAGGTGTTGGAGACAATTCTGGAGTTTGAGTAGCATCAGGAAAAGGTGTTGTAGATGGATTAATTGTTGTTGGAGCTTCTAAGTAAAGTACCTCAGGCACAACCAGGTTCTGAATATCAATTTCAGCACTTCTTCCTGGGTCTACAGGAGATACATTTTCATGTACAGGAGACACAGATGGTGTGTTGGCCTTTTCTGTAGCAGCTTCATGAGTTGGAGTCAATGGAGAAGCAGTGGCTTCAACAAATTCTGGTTCTTGTGAGATCAGAGATTCCTGATCTCCTCCCTTAGCTGCTGCTTCCTCATCATCTGAAACTGGCCTTTTAGCTCTCTATTTCTTGTATCTCTTAGAAGGTGGGGATTCCTTGGGAGGTTCAGCAGAAGTCATTCTCCTAAGCCTTTTGAGAAGCTTAGATCCCCCAATCCCAGAATCCTTCTGAGAAGAAACTTTCTCAGCTTCTTTAACAACAAGTTCTGATGCAGAAACCTGTTCCTCACTATCAGACTCATCTCTCAGAACAATCCTCCTTCTCTTCAGTGGTGTTTGAGAAACAGTCTTTGTCCTCTTGGGCATGGAAGATGAAGGCTTCACAGTAGGTGCTGAGGATGAAGGTTGAGCTGTCTGTGAAATTGAGAGATATGATTTGAGATATGTTTTGAGGGAGGGTTGAGGTATAGATGTATGAGTGGTATGTTCTGATGGTTGCTGTGGTGTTTGGGATGTGGTGGTGGGTTGTACATTAGGATAAACAGATCTATAGGTTTCAGGATCAGCATTTACCAAGATCTTTTTTACAGATTGAGGAATCTGTAAAGGTCTAACCACCTTTTTCTTAAGGTCAGCATTTACCAAGTCATTAAAGACTCGTTTTGCAATTTTAAAGGGTGAATATAAAGAACTGGCTAGTTGAGGGGCATCAGTACAGCAAAAGGTATATATAAGCTGACAGAATCTAGCAAACTAAACTACATTTCTATCTTCTGTCATCCTATCCCCTATGAACCCTATCACAGCACTTGCAAAATCAAAATGAGTTTGGTTAATAATAGCATACCCAATGTGCTGACTCATTATTGGAATGGCATCAAAGTTTGAACATTTATTCCCGAAGGCTTTAGTGATGCAGTCGAAGAAGAAGCTCCATTCCTTTCTGATATGTGCCCGTTTCAACTGTCCAAGCTTAGCCAAACTCTTTTCATACCCCAACTGTCCATTAACTCTTGTAGAGCTGATTCCTCTGGTGTTGAAAAAGTATAGCCTTCTGGTAAATGTAAGGCCTTGCGAATTGTACCAGGAGTTACAACATGTTCAGAATCATCCACTTCAAAAACAATACTGGGAGTACCAGTTGCACCACCATTATCAAAATGCCCAGTCCGCCAAAACATTAGGACTTGTTGGCTTGAAAAGACTGAAGGCTGGGTCAATGCATACCCAATTTCACTGTGTGCAAGAAGATCTTGCATAAAATGCAACTCAGACGGAGCTTCATTATGATCGAGAATTGCAGCATAGTTATTTGGAACGAACTTAGCCCCATCAATGATCAAATCCATAAGTGCCATGAGAAAAATCAAAAATTAAGAGTGCCTGTTAGGTGTTTGATAAAATTTCTATATGAAAAACCAACGTCAGGAGATGAGAGATAGTAAAAGCAAAGAAAGAGAGATAAAGTGTAAAAGTAAATAAAAGATTGTATAATCTTCTCTCTCTCTTACTTATACTTGGTTAAAAAAATATAACCGTTGGACACATGTCAGACATGCAGCAATAATGAATAGTTAATGGGCACGGGAAAACAGTAATCATGACTTATCACATGCAGGTTTTCAAGGGAAAACCGTTCCACTTATCCAGTAATCCCTTTAATTGAGGTAAGTCAGTTTTAATTCAAAATTTAAACTATTCCCACTTATTCAATTATTTTCACTGCAAAACCAATATTCTGAAAATAAATTTCAAGTGTGAGAATGACCAAAATAAATCAAGGAAACAAGTACTGATATTTTAAAGTTAGAACTTAATTTAAATCAATGATTAAAATGATCATCAGAACATGGATATATCAGGATTTAACAGTGCATTTGAATGTGCAAACATCTCAGAGACAGAATCTTGCAAAAATAAGAAATTTCATTAATATATTAAGAGAATACATTCATGAAATTGAAATTACATCAGAGAATTACAAGACTGCCCTAAGCTTCTAATCCTAACATCAACAGCCTTAGTCCTAGCTCAAGAAGCAGGGCAAAGCTGACGATGAAGAAAAATAGGAAGAAGAAAATAAGTTATTTCTTCTTCCTACTCTCTAAAAAAAGAATAATGAGTCTGATGATTCGCTCTTGCTGGCGGAGAGCTTCCAGCCTTTCCTCCTCCAATCGCTCCAGATGGCGATGGTAGTCCATGTAAAAGAACAGGAGGTGTGTGAGAACCTCCTGGGGAACCGAGTCCCAAATCTCATCAGGAATGACAGTCACGTGCCATTCCTGCGGCCATCCCTCACGGCTTAACTCCCTGTTGAAGGTCTCATAGTTTAAAAACATATTGTAGTTAACCATGATGTTGTGTATATGAGAGAAAAGAGAGTAAGTGTTTGAGGAAGGGAATAATGTGTAGGCTGATGTGAAGTGTTGGTTTATATAGGTAGAAGAATGCCAGGAGACGCATGGATAATTTAATGCGGACAGGTAGAAATAATTCTATCCCGTCTCCCTAGACTGGGAAGACGAAAAACAGTCATTGGAAGTGTAAGACAGGGTTTAATGCGCACAAGAAACAAGTAAAAATTACTGTGTATGTACGTGTTCTACTAACCCTAATTAGATTGACTGTTAAAATTCTACCCAAACATATTCTGATTTAAAAAGGAGACTGTTTCAAATTGTAACCACAAATAAGTCTATTAAAGGATCAGAATTTAATATCAGAACTTAGACTTATATCAGAACTTAACAGTCATCAGAACATGATTTCTGAACTCGAAAAATGAATGCCTATCTCCGTAATTCTTCACCCAAATTCTGATATCGATTCTGCAGAACTTAATCATCAGAACGTTCAACAGAACCTGTCCTCAGATTTTATGCAATTTGACACATAAACTGTTCATCTACAACAACATGGATCACCACAGAAATTTTCATCATTCATATGGAGTGTTAGTGTGTGCATTAAGCTAAATATCAGACAAAGAGTAAAGTCTGATTCACTTCAGAACATCTTATAAATAAGGCATAACTAAAACTTTACTGAAAATCTGTCATTATTCTGAAGCCTACTATTGAATGAGTTCATGCTTGAGTCCACCTCAACTGTTTTGTGCAAATTTTGTGCATCTTTTTAAATTCCATTTTACAGTGGCTTCTCAGTGTAAGTGAGTCACGACTCCTTATCAGAATTTATGCTATTATCAGAGTATTTCTCCAGTAATCATAGAGTGTGAAAAGTCACCAAGAAAAATATTTATTTGCTTTTCTGATGCTTATTACTTAATACCAGCAATGCACTTGGGTCGTCCCTTCCACATTTTTACTCTAGATCTCAAAGGAGTACCTGATTTTTATTCCTTGTTTCTTTTCCTTTTTCTTTTGATAAGTGAGGTTTATCAGCACTTAGTACATTCAACAGATTTACTAGCATCAGAACTTAACAGATGAGAAGTATTATTCTAGTTTTTAACTTAGTAATAAGATAGAGAAAGTAAACTCAACTAAGCTCAATATCAGAATTTGCTTGTGTCAATAGATTTCAATAGAAATAATTACTTCTAACATGGGATCTCTAGTGTATTGAAGACTACTAGGTCAGCATCTAGCATAGTTATCCTCATAGGATTGAATAGTCACATAAATAGACATATCATTATCAGAGTTTAGAAATTCACATCAGACAACAATCAGTACTTATGTAATTTTCAATTAAGCACAGAATACACAAAGAGAGTAATTTCTGTAAATACTGATCATAAAGTCTGATGCATCAGAACAAAACTAAGCAGATTTAGAGAAAGAACCTGAAACCATTCCAAGTTCATTTACCAATCTTGTAAAAGTAGCTTCACACAGTGGTTTTGTGAAGATATCTGCTAGTTGTCGATCTGTTGGAACAAAGTGCAATTCCACTGTACCTTCATCCACATGTTCCCTTATGAAGTGGTACCTAATGCTGATGTGCTTTGTTATTGAGTGTTGAACTGGATTACCTATCATAGCAATAGCACTTTGATTATCAGAGTAAATAGGGATTTTAAAATATGTTAACCCATAATCCAGTAACTGATTCTTCATCCAAAGAATCTGTGCACAACAGCTTCCTGCAGCAATGTACTCTGCTTCTGCAGATGATGTGGAAATTGACTTTTGTTTCTTGCTAAACCAAGAAACCAATCTGCCTCCAAGAAATTGGCAGCTTCCACTTGTGCTTTTCCTGTCAATTTTGCAACCTGATCAGCTGTTCCCTTAAGATATTTGAAAATCCTTTTCACAGCTGTTAAGTGAGGTTCTCTTGGATCTGCTTGAAATCTTGCACAAAGACAGGTAGCATACATGATATCAGGTCTACTAGCAGTTAGATAGAGTAGAGAGCCAATCATACCTCTGTAATCAGTAATATCTACTGATTTACCAGTATCCTTATCCAGTTTTATTGCAGTGCCCATGGGAGTGGATGCACTTGAACAATCTTGCATCCCAAATTTCTGGTGTACTTGGTTTGACAAATAAAAGTGCCTTCTTCATTCTGCTTGACTTGAAGGCCCAGAAAATAGCTAAGTTCCCCCATCATACTCATTTGATACCTTGACTGCATCAGTTTGGCAAACTTCTTGCAAAGTCTGTCATTTGTAGAACCAAAGATGATATCATCAACATATATCTGAACCAAAAGTAAGTCCTTTCCATGGTTGAGGTAGATCAGTGTTTTGTCTATAGTTCCTCTGTTAAATCCACTTTCCAGAAGAAACTGAGCTAAAGTTTCATACCATGCTCTTGGAGCTTGCTTAAGTCCATAAAGTGCTTTATCAAGCCTGTAGACATAATCTGGATATTTGGAATCTACAAAGCCTGGAGGTTGTTCAACATATACTTCTTCCTCCAATTCTCCATTGAGAAAAGCACTTTTCACATCCATTTGAAAGACAGTAAACTTTTAGTGAGCAGCATAAGCCAAAAATATCCTTATGGCTTCCAATCTAGCAACTGGTGCAAATGTTTCATCATAATCAATTCCCTCATGTTGAGAATATCCTTTTGCAACCAGCTTTGCCTTATTCCTTATAATTATGCCATCACTATCAGTTTTGTTTCTGAATACCCACTTTGTACCAACAACAGATCTGTTCTTTGGTCTTGGCACTAGGGTCCATACTTTGTTTCTTTCAAATTCATTTAACTCTTCCTGCATTGCTTGCACCCAATCAGCATCTTGAAGAGCTTCTTCCACTTTCTTTGGCTCAGTCTGAGAAAGAAAAGAATTGTAAAGACATTCACTTGAAGTAGCTGTTCGAGTTCTACCACCTGCATCAGGATTTCCAATTATCAAATCAGGTGTATGTGATTTAGTCCACTTCCTTACAGATGGAAGGTTTTCTCTAGAACTGGATGCTCCCCCATGATCCATGCTATCTTCATTAACATTTTCTGATGCTCCCCCTGAAACTATGCTCTCTGTGTTGGATTCTTCAGAATTTAGATTTTCAGAACTATCAGAACTTGGCTTATCAGAACTTGACGAGTCAGAACTTGAAGAGCCAGTTGTCTGTTCTGATGCTTCTTGAGATGTGGTTGTCTCTTCAGTATGCTCCCCCTGCACAGGTGCATTTTCCTTTGGCGTAGTCACCACAGTTTCAATAACATCAAAGCTTAATCCATCAGAGTTTGCAGTATCAGAATTTAGACTGTCAGGATTTTCAGTATCAGAATTTAAGTCTTCATTTTCAAATCTCAGCTGCTCATGATCATTGAAGTCTTCAAGCCCGGTAACCTTCTTATCATCAAAGGAGACATTGATAGATTCCATGACCACTCTTGTTCTCAAGTTATAGACTCTGAAGGCTTTTGTGGAAAGTGGATACCCAACAAAAATTCCTTCATCAGTTTTTAGATCAAATTTGGACAGCTGTTCAGGGTGAGTCTTAAGAACAAAACACTTGCATCCAAACACGTAAAAATACTTCAGATTTGGCTTCTTTTTCTTCACCATCTCATATGGTGTCTTTTCATGCTTGTTAATTAGTGTAGCATTCTGTGTAAAACAAGCAGTTTGCACAGCTTCAGCCCAGAAATAGGTTGGAAGCTTTCCTTCATCAAACATTGTTCGTGCAGCCCAGAGCTACTTCCTTAATGATGACATTCCCAAGATTGATATTGACATATCCCAATATTTTTCCAATATTGCCATCTCCATAAGAAACACTTGGGACAGCCTTCTCCACAAAGTCTGATAGCAGGGCTTTATTTCCAGTCATATATCCTGAACATCCACTGTCCAGAACTAGAATGTTTTTCCTGTTGCCCTGCAATCACAAAGACCACTAATGATTAGTTTTAAGGACCCAGACATGCTTGGATCCTTTGGCCTTATTAAGTCTGTTAACATTTGCAGCGGATTTAGCATCAGAGTTTATGTTAACATTTTTCTTATCAGAATTTACACTATCAGACTTTGAATCAGAACTTACACTAGAAGGAACAATGGTAACTTTCTTTAAAGAAGGTTTTATTTGATAATAATCATAGTACAGACTATGATATTCCTTACAAGTATAAATGGAATGCCATAAACTACCACAATGAAAACAAGGATTTTGTGGCTTATATCTAACAGACTGACTCTTAACTCCTGACTTTGAAGGTAAGGAGTTTATGTTCTTATTCTTCCTGCAAAAAGAAGCCAGATGGTTAGAACTTCCACAGTTATGACACATTTTCCTAAGAGCATCAGGAACAGGCTTATAATCATTGCTTTTATTTACACCTTCTTTTCCATTCCTATTTTTCCTAGGTGATTTTACCTTGTTTGCATTCTTAACATCTTTCAGCTTAAGCTTAAGCTGCTTCTTTATCATTAAGCCTACGTTTACTTCAGTTGTCTTTTCCTATTTTTAGTTTGTCAGAAGTTAATTCCTTTTTAACTTCTGATTTCTCAGTATCAAACTTTACAGCTACAAACTTAATAGTTTTAACTTTGATTTTTGTTTAACATCTATAGGCTTAATATCTACAGTTCCTTTATCATTCTTATCTTCTCCATAACGTAAGCCCTCTTTCCAGTTTTCACTACTTAACAAATTCTGAGTTGTTCTGCCAAAGTTAGTCCAAGTCCTGATAATCTCTCTTTCCATTCCTAACTCAGCTTTTAGAGATTCATTCATTTTAAGTACTTCATCTCTAACATAGAAAGCATTATCTCTATCTTTCTGAGTTTGATGGAACATGACTAACTCCTTTTCTAAATAATCATTCCTCTTTTTACAAGCAAGATTTTCAGAAGTTAATCTTTCACATGTTAAAGTTTCATCTCTATAACTAATGAACATGGTTTTAAGATATCTTCTCAACTCATTAATATCATCAGTATGAAAGGCATAAGTAGTTTGAGGTACCTTTAATTCAGCAGCTTCAGAACTGCTTTCAGCACTTGCCTTATCAGCATTTGCCATCAGGGCATAATTCTCCTCACTTTCAGAATCTAAGGTGTCTGTCCAGCTTTTCTTCTTTATGACAAGAGCCTTGCCTTTGTCACTCTTCACTTTCTTGCAATCAGGAGATATGTGGCCTTTCTCACCACAGTTGTAGCATTTGACATTTGTATAATCTCCTCTGTCAGACTTTCCTCCTCTGCCCTCAGATTTTCTCAAATTCTTCTTATCAGAACTTGCGCCTTTTCTGGAAAACTTCTTTCCCTTCCTGAACTTTCTGTATGCAATCTTTGTGATTCCTTTCACCATAAGAGCACACAGCTTCATCATCTCTTCATTAGCATCCGTCTCAGGAAAGCTTTCAGATTCTGAGTCATCATCACTTTCAGAACTTGATGACTCGGTATCAGACTTTGTGAAGAGAGCTTTACCCTTGTCTTTCCTTGAGGTAGCTGCCTTGGGGGATTCTTCTTCAACCTTAAGAGCAACTGTCCTTGACTTTCCTCCTTTCCTCTTGCTTCTTTGTTCCATCTCAAGTTCATGAGTCTTGAGCATTCCATAAATTTCATCAAGAGTTGTTTCATCAAGATTATAGTTGTCTCTTATTGTTTTTGCCTTCAAATCCCAGCATTCAGGAAGAGCTAACAGGAATTTAAGGTTTGAATCTTCAAGATCATACTCCTTATCAACCAGTGACAAATCATTCAAGAGTTTGACAAATCTATCATATAAATCATTCAATGACTCATTAGCCTTTGAGTCAAAGTGTTCATACTCTTGAGTGAGTATTGTAATCCTGTTCTTCTTAAATGTATCCGTTCCTTGACATCTTGTTTCCAAGGCATCCCATATCTCCTTTACAGTCTTGCAGTTTATTACCCTGTTTGAAATTACATTACAATAGCACTATACAGTAAGTGTCGTACCTAGCATCCTTAGCAATTGATGCGATATCCTCAGCAGTGTAATCACTCTTCTCCTTTGGCACAGACTTTGCTGCTTCACCTACAACTGCAACAGCGAGCTTGGTTGGTTTGTGAGGCCCTTCCTTGATTCTATCAAGATATTCTGGATCCGTAGCTTCCAGAAACATGGTCATCCTCACCTTCCATATGGGATATTCAGATGGTCTCAATATGGGAACTCTAATAGTCTCATATCATCTTTGAATTTGTGTCTTTGGAGGTTCTTCAGTTTTGGTGGGCTTAGTTGGAGTTTCTACTTCAGACATGATTGTTTTTTGATCTTAAACTATTTGTGTGTTAACAGATAGGCTCTGATACCACTTGTTAGGTCACACACACTGTAGAGGGGGGTGAATACAGTGTATAGCACAATCAAATCGAACTTTAATAACTCAAGTAACAGAAAATAAACTTTATTCAAAACAATAAACTTTGTTACAGTATGGAACTGTTCTCTCTCAGTGATGAACAAATATCACGAGAGCTGCTAGGGTTACAATGAATAATCTTCTCGATTGTTATAACACTTATAGTGTAAACCCTATGTCTGTGTTTATATACTACACAGTTACAAGATAATCGCTAATTGATATGGAATATAATTCTGCTTCCTAAAATATATCAATCAGATATCTTTTCTTCCAAGTATTATATTCTTCATAGAATTCCTTCTTCATGCATATCTCTTCTTATGTTTGTCTCGATCTTCTCTTCCTGTGAATCAGCTGCTTTCCTTATCTGAACGTTTCCTTTAAGTCCTGATATTATCTTCTGAACCTTAAGTACTAATGACTTAAGTTCTGACTTCGGTATAAGTGCTGATTTTAGTTAAGTGCTGATTTCAGTTAATTACTGATTTGTCCTGTTTAAGTAAGATAGTAAACTAAACATAAATCACATTAGTCATGACATTATCAAATATATCTAACAGAATGTCTCTATCACTCTTTTCTTTCTCAGACTGAACCAAAGAAAGTGGAAGAAACTCTTCAAGATGCTGATTGGGTGCAAGCAATACAGGAAGAGTTAAATGAATTTGAAAGAAATAAAGTCTGGACCCTAGTGCCAAGACCAAAGAACAGATTTGTTGTTGGTACAAAGTGGGTGCTTAGAAACAAAACTGATAGTGATAGCATAATTACAAGGAATAAAGCAAGGCTGGTTGCAAAAGGATATTCTCAACAGGAGGGAATTGATTATGATGAAACATTTGCACCAGTTGCTAGATTGGAAGCCATAAGGATATTTTTGGCTTATGCTGCTCACAAAAAGTTAAGAGTCTTTCAAATGGATGTAAAAAGTGTTTTTCTTAATGGAGAATTGGAAGAAGATGTCTATGTTGAACAACCTCCAGGTTTTGTAGATTTAAATTTTCCTAATCATGTCTACAGACTTGATAAAGCACTTTATGGCCTTAAGCAAGTTCCAAGAGCATGGTATGAAACATTAGCTCAGTTTCTTCTGGAAAGTGGATTTAACAGAGGGACTATTGACAAAACACCGTTTTATCTCAACCATGGAAAGGACTTACTTTTGGTGCTGATATATGTTGATGATATCATTTTTGGTTCTACAAATGATAAACTTTGTAAAAGGTTTGACAAGCTAATGCAGTCAAGATATCAAATGAGTATGATGGGAGAACTTAGCTATTTTCTAGGCCTTCAAGTCAAGCAGAAGGAAGAAGGAACTTTTATTTGTCAATCTAAGTACACCAGAAATTTGTTGAAGAAATTTGGAATGCAAGATTGTTCAAGTGCATCCACTCCTATGGCCACTGCAACAAAATTGGATAAAGATACTGGTACATGAGTAGATATTACTGATTACAGAGGTATGATTGGCTTACTACTCTATCTAACTGCAAGTAGACCTGATATCATGTATGCTACCTGTCTTTGTGCAAGATTTCAAGTAGATCCAAGAGAACCTCACTTAACAGCTGTGAAAAGAATTTTCAAGTACCTTAAGGGTACAGCTGATCTGGGATTGTGGTATCCTAGAGAATCAGACTTTAAGCTAATAGGTTACTCAGATGCAGATTTTGCAGGATGCAAAACTGTTAGGTCCCAATTTGTTTGTAGAAGGGGGGGTTGAATGCAAACAATACCGTTTAATCGAATAAAATGCGGAATAAAATTGTGAAACAAAATTCAAGTTAAATAAAACTTTTATTAAACTTGAAAGGTGTTACAACTACGGTATCGGTTACAAGGGATTAATCTCAAATCAATTATTACAAATCTAGAATAAATTCGACATGAACTTTTTCTATTTTTGTAATTAAAAGATCAAATGCTAAATGCGATTTGAGATTAAGTTCTAGGGATTTTAATCCGCTAGATTGATACACAAGAACAAGATAAGTATTTCTAGTTGATTGGATTTAACTTTACAATCTAGAAATTGATCTTGAAGTTGCAGATGAGATGAAATATTTTTCTGCTCCTTTTTCTTTTTGTTCTTGAGTTTGTGTTCTGTTTGATTGATTTGTAAATAATAGACTTCTGCTCCTTTTTATCAAACAGCCGAATGTAAACATGTACTGGCATGACAATCTTCTTTGGCCAGCAAGACTTTCGGTATGACAAAATTTACAACTAGCAAGACAATTAAAATGAGCTAGCAAGACTTTCGGTATGACTATTGATTGTCATACCGATTGTCATATTAGTTCAAATAAATTGTCTTGCTGAATTAATAACAGATTTTAATCTAAACAGAAATTCTAATAAGACAATTAAATGTATTGGCATGACTTTCGGTATGACTATCAATTGTCATACCGATTGTCATACTAGTTCAAATGAATTGTCTTGCTGAATTTAAGCAGATTTTAAACCAATTAAAATCTTGTAAATCCTTAATATTAATTCTAAATTAATTAATCAATTTAATTCAATTAATCAATAAATTAATCTTTGCAGATATAATTTATTTTCTTAATTAAATTATATGACTTAATTAATTAATAGAGAATTAATACTAACCCTGAGCAGCATCCATTCTTCTGACAATCTTCTGAAAGTCACTGAGACTTATGAATCAATTCCGCCACTTCAATGCTGACACTCGATGTACTGTCTGGTTCATGAGTGACTAACTTCGGTGACGTTTCTTCATGTCTTGACTTTGATATTCTGATTGAATCCTTGTAATAAATGATACCCTGACGAGATCTCTGTCACTTGATTAAATCCACGATCTTGATTTATATCACTGAGGTATGATCAAATTCTTGAACTTCTTCCAGTGAATCTTCAAGTCTGCAGATGAACAATGTTTCTTTATTCTTTGACAGATGTTACTTTGTGAGATCTCTCTGATGATAGATCCACTATTTACTTATTACATTCTTATTTGAGTTGAGTTAAATACTCGAATAAACGAGTAGGCTATGACATATGCCTTTCAATCTCCCCCTATTTGTTTGTTAGACAATAATAACAAATACCTAGAGGATAACTCAACTAACAAATAAGAAAAAGATATAAACAGTAATGTAAAGTAAATAGCAGAAAAGTTCTAGATTATATTTAACATTTTCCAGATTCCAAATGAAATTTACAAGTGAATACAAGATAGATGTTCCTCTAGCCTGAACATATAACTACATTAGACTATCTTGATTCATAAAGCTCTAATCATATTACATTGAGTTTTAAGCTAATTGACTTCAGTTGTCTTCTCTTCTGACTTCACCTTCTTCTAAATCTTGAAGCAATTCCTTGTCAAAGACACGATCCTTTTCTGAAGTGAAGCTTGCTGGTCTGACTGGTTGAACTCCAACTGACTTCAGCTTATTCTTGAGTTGATTGTATCTTTTAACATTCTTTTCACAATAAGCTTGAATCAAGTCAGCAGCTTGAGTCTTCAACATGGATGAATATCCAGCAGTTCTCAAATGATGTTCCATCCAGACCAGATGCTTAGCTGAGTAGTCTTTAAGAGATTGTACATCTAGCTGACAGATTTGAAGACAATCAGACTTAAAGAATCTCACCTGATGAGGATTGTTGACCACTTGAGGACTAGCCCTGCTGGCAAACTCTTTAAGCCTTTCTCGAAGAACTTCATTCAATTCTGAGCTTCTTTTGACTTTGTTTAAAAGAACCCAAATCTCTGACAAAGAACGATTCTCAAATAGATGAAGTGACACCTTGAAAGATCCTTCACTCTGACAATATACAAAAATGCTCATCTCATTTAGGGATCTATCAAAAGCAGCTGTGATCCTTGAGACTTCAGTCTTGATAGCATTCATGTACATGTCATTGTTAGGATTTGAGATTTCCAGCTTGTCAAGAAGATGTAAGAACTGCCTATCATTGTTAGTGCTCAGCTGAGGCATATCAAGTACTCTCCTAGCTTCATCCCATTTTTCACCAATCTTTAGTCTGACATCTCTTCTCCTTTCTTGAGCCTTAATGTCATGAAGACGTTGCTTTTGAAGAGTTTTTGTTCTTTGAATGTCTTTTCTCATGTCAATGATCTGAGAGACCTTCTTGAGTTCAGCTTCTTTTCTTTTCATTTCTGACTGCTCCTTCTGAAATTCTTTCTCAAATATAGGATCCACTTGAGCTTCTTCTTCCCATTCTCCAAAATCACTTTCCTCTTCAGCTTCAAATAACCCATCTTTATCTTCCTGAACTGGTTTAGTGGGAATGTCAAAAATATCAAAGTCATCCTGTTCTCCACTGTAGTAGACATCATCAGCCTTTCCTTTGTTTCCAGCAGAGGTATCTTTTTCTTTCCCTTTGGCACTACTTCCTTTCTTCTCCCCCTTAGTTGAGGGATCCTCTACTGACTTTCCTTTGGAACCTCCATCACCTCCAGAGCCTGATCCTCCACCAGACGGTCCTTCAAAATAAGTTCTTTGTTCTTCACTAGGGTAATGAGAATTCTTGATCATGAAATATAGGTGCTTCATCCCTTCATTGAGATGTTCCATGCCCGTCTCTATCTTTAGAAATCTTGAGGAGTCCAGTGAATGATTCATCTCAACGAGGTCTTCAAGAGAAGTCATTCTTGTGTGTAGAGAGCAGAAGTTGGATATGTCATCAGCTGATAAAGTTGGAGTGTCCTGAATAGAATTGAGCTTTGGTATTACAGTGGTCTTTAGATCTGAGATGTCATTCCTTATGATTGCAAGCTGATTGTTGACAGAGGTGGAAGAAGAAGACCGTTCAACCACTTGTGCTTTGAATGCTTGAGCTTCAGCTTGGCTTTTAGCAAGTTCTTCTTTTAGGGCAGCAATCTGAGCTAACAGGTTTACAGTATCAGTGTCTGTGTGTGCTCTCACCTGAATTTCACTCGTGTTTGGTTCACTCACCTCACGTGCATGTGTTTCTCTCAATATAATTGCTCGTGAGGAGTCTTCCTGTTGCTGTTCTTCTGTACCTGCATTAAAAATCACCCTAGCCTCTTCAAGAGGTCAGTGGTGGTGCAATGGGAATTCGCGAGTCCCGATCCTCAGTCAATACTATCAAATCTTTTGGAATAGATGTCTGAATTGCTTCAGGGATAGATTGACCGAGTTGCCCTCCACTTTCTCCAGATAAATCTGCGAGTGGAGAATCCCATAAGGGAGCCAGAGGTGTTGGATCTGGGAGGGGAGAAAATGACTCTATTAAAGATGGCGGAGAGTCAGATTTTCCCTCTGAAGCATGTGACTGCTCTTCTGCCGTAACTATGGCAGGCACTGTAACCGACTCTACGTGCACTCCTCGCTGTGTGTCCTGAGTATGATCTGGGGAAGTGTATGGTTCCATTGTGAGTAATGGAATTGTGCTTGACTCAGTACAAGATGCCATGGCCCTATGGCGAATTTCAATAGATGCATCCTGTTGAGAGAATGCCTCTAGTAACTGTTCATTGGCCATTTCAAAGTCCATGTCCTGTTGGGAGGACAAGGATGGGCTTTCAGATGCCTCAGAATATGTTCTTCTTTTCTTAGGAGGAGGCAGAGCTGAGGGTTCACTCATATTTAACAATGTACTACTTCCTAGTAATCTTCTGGGTAACATTTTAGACAGTGGGGGAGAGGTTGAGATAGAATGTGACTCTGTGTTTGGCTCTATGACCCGGGATTGAAGCTGTGGTTCTACAACTTCATGGTCAGCCCTATCAACCACTGGGGGTCTTTCAACAGAAGTAGGAAGGGAGTGAGAGTGAGGAATTACTACCTGTAATGGAAGAGCCTGGGTGGCTTGAACCACTGGAGGTTGAGGTTGCTGTTCATGGCCGGGAAGATTGAAAATAGGTAAAGGAATATAAGTGGCCATGAAAGCAGATACAAGTACTGGAACTTGCATGAATTTGAAGGTTGTGTCTTGGCGAGTGTAAATCTTTTTGCTAACTGGAGGGGGTTCGGTTACTGCAGAGTTAGCAAAAAGGGCTTTGTGTTCAGGTGAGAGAAGATGATCTGCTATAAGCATGAGAAAACGAGCATAGTAACATGATACCCTACGATTTGTAGAATGATCACGTAAAGCAGAAGTTAGACATCTCAAGAGAATGGGAAAAAGTAGTTTGCCAAAATTGATCCTTTGATTGAAAACAACCGCCAGACCAATATACTGCAGAGTGGAAGTGATGTTATGAAAATTGGATTTTGTGCAGTTGGCAAACACTTTGGAAAGTGTATCGAAGAAAATATCCCATTCAGACACCAAATTTGATTTAGAAAGTTTGGTTAAATTGATCACCCCCTGATAGTGAATAGCATTGAAAAAATTTGTGATATCATTTTCAGAGGGTAAATTACAGAAATTGTCTAGTGGAAAATTTAACGCACGATTGACGACTGTTTCATCAACTACATACTGTGTGTTTGCGACGGTGAATGAAAAAGATTTTGAATCATCGGCCACAGTAGAGGTTGTGCAAATCAGTCTAAGGAGATAGACGTTTAAAATCACATTTGATTTAATAGCAGAGCTAACAATCGAATGGTCATTTAAAAATCTAATCCATGGCTTAAATTTTTCAACATCACATTTTTCCGGATTAAAATAACCAACCTGATTATGCGCGACAATTTGGAAATTGAGAGCCATTTAAAATAATAATAAGACACACGCTTTTCAGAATTTTAAGAATAATATTAAGAAAATTCGAATTAATTAAATTAATTTAATAATTCGAATTAAATTAATTATAATCGAAAAATTTAGACAGAAATGTATCTCGTTAAAATTCTTAACTCACAAACGCAGTTTTGACAAACCAAAAGACACAAATCAGAAATTGAAATAAAAAGTAAAAAGTTCAAAATCAACAAACACAAATTGAATTTGAAGGGGCAAACTGAAAAAAAAATTTGAAAATTTTGACAGCACTCCTGTATGTATATATATGTAAGTATATATCACAGGAGTGAAGATTCAGTTTGCTGAGTAAAAACTCGAGCAAGGAAAGAGCAGTTCGTTGGTTTTAGTTCGAAGAGAGAGAAGAGAGAAAATGAAGAGAAAAAAAAAACTGTTCGAATTTTTGAAAAGAACTGAACTGTTGAAAATGGTTTAAAACAAGACAAACAAACTGCTTTATATGACAGTTGGTATGACAATCCTGGATTGTCATACCGATTGTCATACCAGGCAAAAGAAGGAAAGAACAAAATACACACTGAGTATATATAACTGGTATGACAATCTGATAGTCATACCGATTGTCATACCAGTATAAAATAAAAAAATATATATATATATATATATATTGTTTATAACTGGCAAGACAATTGATAGTCATACCGATTGTCTTGCCAGTATAAACTATACTGAAAAACACTAATATGACAATTATATAGCTAAATGACTTTCAACAAGACAATTTCAATTGTCTTGCCGATTGTCATTTTAGTAGAAATACAATCAAATATGTACAGACTCTATAAATGTACTGAAATTATATTACAAAATGGTAAAACTGAAATACAGACCTATAATATTTACAGAAACAAAGACAATATATCAGAATTTATTATTTTTTATTCCAAAAATAGATTTCTATTGAATTTTATTAGCAAATAAAATTCATAGTAAAATATTTTTAGAGGAAATAAAATATTCTGAGATATTTTAAATTAACAAGAAGGGAAAATAAAAATAGATAAGATAATATATATTACATAGAAATAAGCAAGAAATATGATAAAATGATAACATAAATTTGCAAATGAATTTTTCATTTATGAAAAATTCATTTGTAAATTCATTCAAGAACAGATCACAGATATTAACTAAATTAATCACTAAAACTATTCAACATGCCCAATTTACCAACTAATCTGGTAAATGTGGATTCGTCAAGTGGTTTAGTGAAAATATCTGCTATTTGTTCTTCTGTTGGAACAAAAAATAGTTCAACAGTACCATTCATGACGTGCTCTCTAATAAAATGATACCTGATGTCAATGTGCTTTGTCCTCGAGTGCTGCACAGGGTTGTTGGTGATGGCTATTGCACTTGTGTTGTCACATAAAATAGGAATCTTGTTCAATACAGAGCCATAGTCTCGTAGTTGGTTCCTAATCCACAAGATCTGAGCACAGCAGCTTCCAGCAGCAATATATTCAGCCTCGGCCGTTGAGTTGGAAACTGTTTGCTATTTCTTGCTGTACCATGAGACTAGCCTGCTACCTAGGAATTGACAACTCCCTGAGGTGCTTTTCCTATCAACAACACTTCCTGCATAATCTGAATCTGTATATCCGACAAGGTTAAAACCAGATTCTTTAGGGTACCAAATACCTAGATTTGGTGTTCCCTTAAGATATCTTAAGATTCGTTTAACAGCAACGAGATGGATATCTCTAGGATCCGCTTGGAACCTTGCACATAAACATGTAGCATACATAATATCTGGTCTACTTGCAGTAAGATAGAGTAACGAGCCAATAATACCTCTGTAGCTTGTGACATCTACCTTAATGGAGTTTTCACATGGTCCAAGCTTGACAGCTGTAGTTGATGGAGTCCTTGCTGATGCAGAATCCTCTAGATTGTACTTTTTGAGGAGTTCCTTGAGATACTTGGATTGACAAATAAATGTTCCATCTAACCTTTGATTTACTTGTAATCCAAGAAAGAACTTCAGCTCTCCCATCATGCTCATTTCAAACTTGCTGTGCATTAACTTAGCAAATCTCTTACAGAGATTATCATTAGTAGACCCAAATATTATATCATCCACATAGACTTGGACTAATATAGTATCATTCTTATGTTTTTTAGAAAAGAGAGTTTTGTCTATGACACCTCTAATAAAGCTATTTTCAATAAGAAATTCAGAGAGAGTGTCATACCATTTTCTTGGAGACTGTTTTAGCCCATAGATAGCCTTGAAAAGAAAGAAGACAATATCCAAATGATCTGGATCTTCAAAACCAGGAGGTTGCTCTACATATACCTCTTCATCCAGCTTTCCATTCAGAAAGGCGCTCTTGACATCCATTTGATAAACTTTAAAGTTTGAAAATGCTGCGAATGCCAGAAATATCCTGATGGCCTCAAGTCTAGCCACTGGAGCATAGGTTTCATCATAATCAATGCCTTCAGCTTGAGAATACCCTTTAGCTACCAGTCTTGCCTTGTTTCTTGTAACCACACCATCTTCATCTAGTTTATTCCTGAATACCCACCTAGTACCAACAGCTTTCTTGTGTACAGGCCTAGGTACCAGTTTCCAGACTTGTTGACTTTCAAACTGATTGAGTTCATCTTGCATAGCAATCACCCAATCTGGATCAGTCAGTGCTTCTTCAATTTTCTTAGGTTCCATCTCAGAAAGAAATTCTGAGAACAGACACTCATTTTGAGTAGCACGTCTAGTTCTGACTCCAACATCTGGATCACCAATAATCAACTCAAAAGGGTGAGCTTTATTCCAGACAGTCTGTCTTGGAAGATTTGATCTTGATGATTCGCCTTGAAATTCATTGTGATGTTCTTCCTCATCCGAGATAGATACAGGAATTGGAATCCCCTCTGTCGGGATTCCTAAAACCCTACCAATATCTCCGGCCTTGATATCAGCCCCAAATACGGAGCATGAGTTGACATCAAAGTTATCTAAAAGTGGTTTAATAAGTTTAAATTCCATTTTAATGGCCTGAAGATGTTGAAGGCATCCAAATCCCATCTCCTCTACTGCTTGCATCAACTTTACATTTTCTTGTATCATTTCCATTACTTTGACTAGTCCTTGAGGGCTGCAATTGGATTTCAGCACTGCCTGATGTTTCTTCATATCTCTGTATAGAACATTACTTTATAAGTTGAGATACAAAGCTCATAACCCCCAAAAAGATCATTTGATCAGTAATAATTCTGGTAATAACCGAAATCAGATAGCGCAGAAAGCATTACTTTATAAGTTGAAAATACTATAACGTAACATGGATATATTGCGATTAAAGTCGACTGGCTTCTCGAACTTTACAGAAACAGAGACAGGCCTCACATCAAGACTATCATCCAAGTGAGTGACTGCAATTTTACGAGAATGTGAAGACTACTTTGCAGCGTTCCTGGTACCTGATTTTATGAGTACTATCCTATCAATAAAGTGGTATGTACTTTGTTAAATATCACTCTCTAAATATAATCTGATCATCTTCTATCAGGTGATCATCCATGATATATTTTTCAACTTCGATAACATAAATAGAGCTATACAATTGTTCCACTACAATTACAATTACTAGTTCTCAATTTTCATTTTACTTTTCGTGTTCTAATAATCAGCAATGCAATCAGAGAATGCAAACAGAGCTAACAGAGAATCAGAGTAACGAACTTCTTGCCTGCTATCTTTCTTGCTTGAAGCTTCAGCCATCTTTTTCTCAATTTCTCCTCACTGTGTAAATACCTGTTCTTCTCTCCTCACTGTAATTACCTGTTCTCCTAAGCGGGTCCTTTCTTGAGGAAATCGGGGGGGGACTTGCTTTGATTTAATTTAACGATTCTGGGCCTTTAACATAGTTGGCCCAGTTCTCCATTTATCTCTTCTAGATTAAATCAGGTTAAGCCCAAATTCTTTTATTTAATTGTCATATCTTGACTCCTTTCCCAGCCCAACTTGTCTCTTATTTTAGTTTTTTTATATAATTATTTTATTTTATTTTGTCAAAATAAATTAGATAACATTATTCTTTTAATAATTATATGTATATATGTGTGTACATATTTAATTTTGTTAATATTTTTAGGACTACTAACATAAAAATCATATATTTCTCAAGTAAATTTCAAGATTTTAAGTAATCAAAATAGAACGGGGCGGGAACATCGGAAAAGAAATGAAACTTATTAAATGTTGTACGACTATAAATATTTATAAAATATATTTTATACCATCAATAATATTTTAAATATAAATTAAAATATTATGCATGAAGATAATCAATTCGGTTATATAGGGGTGTTCTTCAAAAAACTGCGGGTGTACTGTATATAGGGGTGTTATTGGATAAACTGCGGGTGTAGGGAATATAGGGGTGTTTAGCGATAAACTGGGGGTGTACAGATATAGGGGTGCTAAAAAAAGCTGGGGTGCTTTAAATATTGGGGTGTTCAGCCAGAAAGTTGGGGGGTACTTTATATAGGGGTGTGCTTCAAAAACCTGGGGGTGTAATGTATATAGGGGTGTTTTATAAAGAAACTGAGGGTGTTAACCGGGGGTGTACAGAATTAATACTTAACACCCCCATTTTATCGTGAAACACCCCTATATAAAGTACACCCCAACTTTATTTTCCAACACCCATATATTGGTTACACCCCCAATTTCTCGATACACACCCCTATATACTTTACACCCCCAGTTTATCGCGAAACACCCCTATATAAAATACACCCCAACTTTTTAGCTAAACACCCCTATATTTTAAGCACCCCAACTTTCGTTTTTAACACCCATATATATTTATTACACCCAAGGTTTCTCGATAAACACCCTTATATTAAGTACACCCCAACTTTATAGCCAAACACCCAAATATTTATAGCACCCCAGCTTTTTTCTTAACACCCCAATATTCTGTACACCCCTGGTTAACACCCCCACTTTTTTATATAACACCCCTATATACTTTACACCCCCAGTTTATCGCGAAACACCCCTATATAAAGAACACCCCAACTTTGTAGCTAAACACCCCTATATTGTAAGCACCACAACTTTCATTTTTAACACCCATATATTTATTACACCCCCGGTTTCTCGATAACACCCCTACTACTCACACCCCAATATTATTACCACCCCCATTATTTGACCCAGCACCCCAATATTAAGTACACCCCAATATTATCCACACCCCCGTTTTATGGTACTCACACCCCAATATTTTCCACACCAACAGTTTATGCTACTGACACCCACAGTTTATGGAACACCCCCATATTTGTAAGGCACATGCAAGTTATTCACATTGCCACATTGCAATTCCACCAGGTCATAATCGAGACAGTGGAGAAAAACAACACACATACAGTAAATTAGTTACTAGATCCTTTAAAATAAAATCAACTCAATAACCTACTAAAGTTGATCATACACACCATATTACCATCATGCAACATTATAATTTCAAAAAATAAATAATTAAAAAGAAGCAAACTTACCCAGTTAATCATCATTCAAGTTTTTGTAGTTGTATGACGTGGGAAATATTGTTGTATTCGGCTGTAGGATGAAATTACATCAGACTATAAGAAACTAATTTGCTACGCATGTAGGGAAAGAACAAAAAAGTGAACATGAAGACAACTTACTAGATTTAATTTGGCTTTATGCTTTGAATCGTCAACCAAGAGTATGTTGGCTACATCATCATATCCTATTTCACGGAGCTTTCTAGTTTCCTTGCACAATTCACCTTCTTTTGAACGAGTACAGTTGGATTGATCCTATAAACAATTATCACAAATAACCATGCAACTTGGTTACACGCCACAGTAAAAAGCATCCTAGAAGAAATTAGAGCAAAAAATTGTAATTGACCTACCCAAATAAATTTCAATTCTATCCTAGTAGAAAAGCTTATAATGGCGTTTATAGACGGTGTCACGGTTTTCCTGCATTACACAAATAAATTTCAATTCAAGCCTCGTAGAAAAGCTTAAAATCATTAAGACACAAATTACTAAAAATAAAAATATCGACAAGGAAGATAGACATGTATATATTTCACATGCAACGAGTTGAATAGAAATTTATTTCAACATGAGAAAGAAAAGCACATACTCCATCTTTGCTGACCATATGCCTACATCAAACCTCTCCAAGAAAAACTTCAAAAACTCTTCACATTGTGGCCTCTTGATAACTAAGAAAAACAAAAAGTAATCCAATTAAAATTTATGAGTCACCTGATTTCATGCAAAAGAAATTTGAAAAAAAAATTCATAACATTTATGAGTCACCTGATTTCATGCAAGCTTCCGTTTGAGTTTCAGAATCAGATGGAATATATATTGGTATGTAGTTTTGAAATCCATTATGAGGCATTCCGTGTAAAATACAAGCAAGAACTCCATTTATGTCAAGTACTAGAAGTTTTCTTCTAGTAACAATGGCTCTATCCGGGCCCGTGATCTGACAAGGAGAGGTCTTCTCGGAAATGACATCTGAAACAATTGTTGGAGGAGCTCCTGTTGAGGAGGAGATGGTGGAGGTCTTCTTACGCCTAGCATATGTTGTACCAAATTTATTTTTTCTTTTCAGGGAGGGAGATGGTTTTGGCTGTGGTGACTTCTTAGTCCTCTTACGCTTAGATTTTAAAGTGGAAAGCACTTCCATTAAGGGTAAATTTTCATCTAACTTGTCTTCCTCTCCATGTCCATCCATCTCATCTGCCTTGTCTTCCTCTCCATGTCCATCTATATCAAAGATGTTGTCATCATCATGGCATTGCTTCTTAGAGAAAACGGCATGCTCCAGCCTTGCCAATCTTTCTTCATAGATTACAGAATTACATGTGGAGCAGCGTTGTTGTCCAGACACAAACTCTGATGGTTGTCCAGACACAAACCCTGATGTCAACTTTTTCTTGCACTGTTTCCATGCTTGGTTCAACTTCTTTTTGGTCCATGCTGACATGACTGGTTTACCTTTATCAATGCATTATGGATATTTTTGCTGGAGAAAGAAAATCTGAGAAGAAACCAAATATTAATCAAGAAGTAGCACAGCATAGAATACAGGTCCTTGAAAGTTACAATATACATACCTTCAAAAAGTAAACACAACCTCCAACCCCTGCATTCCGTCTATCTCTGCCCTTCGTCCTTATTTGGTAATCCTTGATGGAATTGAGGAGACATTCAAGGATATATTTTCCCCAATTGTATTGTTTGGCAGATTGTACAACAGAGAGGGCTTTATACAACTTTCCACTGGGAATGATTTTGGTTGATGGGCAAAAGAAATTACCTAATGCAATAAGCAAAAAGGTTTCCTTAAAGTCGAGATCAGCTTGTTTAAAATTCTCTAAATCTGATATTAAATCCATGAGTTTTTTCCCACCAAATTTAGCCTTGAGTCTTTCTTCTTCCTCATCCGAGATAGATACAGGAATTGGAATCCCCTCTGCCGGGATTCCTAAAACCCTACCAATATCTCCGGCCTTGACATCAGCCCCAAATACGGAGCATGAGTTGACTTCAAAGTTATCTAAAAGTGGTTTAATAAGTTTAAATTCCATTTTAACGGCCTGAAGATGTTGAAGGCATCCAAATCCCATCTCCTCTACTGCTTGCATCAACTTTACATTTTCTTGTATCATTTCCATTACTTTGACTAGTCCTTGAGGGCTGCAATTGGATTTCAGCACTGCCTGATGTTTCTTCATATCTCTGTATAGAACATTACTTTATAAGTTGAGACACAAAGCTCATAACCCCCAAAAAGATCATTTGATCAGTAATAATTCTGGTAATAACCGAAATCAGATAGCGCAGAAAGCATTACTTTATAAGTTGAAAATACTATAACGTAACATGGATATATTGCGATTAAAGTCGACTGGCTTCTCGAACTTTACAGAAACAGAGACAGGCCTCACATCAAGACTATCATCCAAGTGAGTGACTGCAATTTTACGAGAATGTGAAGACTACTTTGCAGCGTTCCTGGTACCTGATTTTATGAGTACTATCCTATCAATAAAGTGGTATGTACTTTGTTAAATATCACTCTCTAAATATAATCTGATCATCTTCTATCAGGTGATCATCCATGATATATTTTTCAACTTCGATAACATGAATAGAGCTATACAATTGTTCCACTACAATTACAATTACTAGTTCTCAATTTTCATTTTACTTTTCGTGTTCTAATAATCAGCAATGCAATCAGAGAATGCAAACAGAGCTAACAGAGAATCAGAGTAACGAACTTCTTGCCTGCTATCTTTCTTGCTTGAAGCTTCAGCCATCTTTTTCTCAATTTCTCCTCACTGTGTAAATACCTGTTCTTCTCTCCTCACTGTAATTACCTGTTCTCCTAAGCGGGTCCTTTCTTGAGGAAATCGGGGGGGACTTGCTTTGATTTAATTTAACGATTCTGGGCCTTTAACATAGTTGGCCCAGTTCTCCATTTATCTCTTCTAGATTAAATCAGGTTAAGCCCAAATTCTTTTATTGAATTGTCATATCTTGACTCCTTTCCCAGCCCAACTTGTCTCTTATTTTAGTTTTTTTATATAATTATTTTATTTTATTTTGTCAAAATAAATTAGATAACATTATTCTTTTAATAATTATATGTATATATGTGTGTACATATTTAATTTTGTTAATATTTTTAGGACTACTAACATAAAAATCATATATTTCTCAAGTAAATTTCAAGATTTTAAGTAATCGAAATAGAACGGGGCGGGAACATCGGAAAAGAAATGAAACTTATTAAATGTTGTACGACTATAAATATTTATAAAATATATTTTATACCATCAATAATATTTTAAATATAAATTAAAATATTATGCATGAAGATAATCAATTCGGTTATATAGGGGTGTTCTTCAAAAAACTGCGGGTGTACTGTATATAGGGATGTTATTGGATAAACTGCGGGTGTAGGGAATATAGGGGTGTTTAGCGATAAACTGGGGGTGTACAGATATAGGGGTGCTAAAAAAAGCTGGGGTGCTTTAAATATTGGGGTGTTCAGCTAGAAAGTTGGGGGGTACTTTATATAGGGGTGTGCTTCAAAAACCTGGGGGTGTAATGTATATAGGGGTGTTTTATAAAGAAATTGGGGGTGTTAACCGGGGGTGTACAGAATTAATACTTAACACCCCCATTTTATCGTGAAACACCCCTATATAAAGTACACCCCAACTTTATTTTCCAACACCCATATATTGGTTACACCCCCAATTTCTCGATACACACCCCTATATACTTTACACCCCCAGTTTATCGCGAAACACCCCTATATAAAATACACCCCAACTTTTTAGCTAAACACCCCTATATTTTAAGCACCCCAACTTTCGTTTTTAACACCCATATATATTTATTACACCCAAGGTTTCTCGATAAACACCCCTATATTAAGTACACCCCAACTTTATAGCCAAACACCCAAATATTTATAGCACCCCAGCTTTTTTCTTAACACCCCAATATTCTGTACACCCCTGGTTAACACCCCCACTTTTTTATATAACACTCCTATATACTTTACACCCCCAGTTTATCGTGAAACACCCCTATATAAAGAACACCCCAACTTTGTAGCTAAACACCCCTATATTGTAAGCACCACAACTTTCATTTTTAACACCCATATATTTATTACACCCCCGGTTTCTCGATAACACCCCTACTACTCACACCCCAATATTATTACCACCCCCATTATTTGACCCAGCACCCCAATATTAAGTACACCCCAATATTATCCACACCCCCGTTTTATGGTACTCACACCCCAATATTTTCCACACCAACAGTTTATGCTACTGACACCCACAGTTTATGGAACACCCCCATATTTGTAAGGCACATGCAAGTTATTCACATTGCCACATTGCAATTCCACCAGGTCATAATCGAGACAGTGGAGAAAAACAACACACATACAGTAAATTAGTAACTAGATCCTTTAAAATAAAATCAACTCAATAACCTACTAAAGTTGATCATACACACCATATTACCATCATGCAACATTATAATTTCAAAAAATAAATAATTAAAAAGAAGCAAACTTACCCAGTTAATCATCATTCAAGTTTTTGTAGTTGTATGACGTGGGAAATATTGCTGTATTCGGCTGTAGGATGAAATTACATCAGACTATAAGAAACTAATTTGCTACGCATGTAGGGAAAGAACAAAAAAGTGAACATGAAGACAACTTACTAGATTTAATTTGGCTTTATGCTTTGAATCGTCAACCAAGAGTATGTTGGCTACATCATCATATCCTATTTCACGGAGCTTTCTAGTTTCCTTGCACAATTCACCTTCTTTTGAACGAGTACAGTTGGATTGATCCTATAAACAATTATCACAAATAACCATGCAACTTGGTTACACGCTACAGTAAAAAGCATCCTAGAAGAAATTAGAGCAAAAAATTGTAATTGACCTACCCAAATAAATTTCAATTCTATCCTAGTAGAAAAGCTTATAATGGCGTTTATAGACGGTGTCACGGTTTTCCTGCATTACACAAATAAATTTCAATTCAAGCCTCGTAGAAAAGCTTAAAATCATTAAGACACAAATTACTAAAAACAAAAATATCGACAAGGAAGATAGACATGTATATATTTCACATGCAACGAGTTGAATAGAAATTTATTTCAACATGAGAAAGAAAAGCACATACTCCATCTTTGCTGACCATATGCCTACATCAAACCTCTCCAAGAAAAACTTCAAAAACTCTTCACATTGTGGCCTCTTGATAACTAAGAAAAACAAAAAGTAATCCAATTAAAATTTATGAGTCACCTGATTTCATGCAAAAGAAATTTGAAAAAAAAATTCATAACATTTATGAGTCACCTGATTTCATGCAAGCTTCCGTTTGAGTTTCAGAATCAGATGGAATATATATTGGTATGTAGTTTTGAAATCCATTATGTGGCATTCCGTGTAAAATACAAGCAAGAACTCCATTTATGTCAAGTACTAGAAGTTTTCTTCTAGTAACAATGGCTCTATCCGGGCCCGTGATCTGACAAGGAGAGGTCTTCTCGGAAATGACATCTGAAACAATTATTGGAGGAGCTCCTGTTGAGGAGGAGATGGTGGAGGTCTTCTTACGCCTAGCATATGTTGTACCAAATTTATTTTTTCTTTTCAGGGAGGGAGATGGTTTTGGCTGTGGTGACTTCTTAGTCCTCTTACGCTTAGATTTTAAAGTGGAAAGCACTTCCATTAAGGGTAAACTTTCATCTAACTTGTCTTCCTCTCCATGTCCATCCATCTCATCTGCCTTGTCTTCCTCTCCATGTCCATCTATATCAAAGATGTTGTCATCATCATGGCATTGCTTCTTAAAGAAAACGGCATGCTCCAGCCTTGCCAATCTTTCTTCATAGATTACAGAATTACATGTGGAGCAGCGTTGTTGTCCAGACACGAACTCTGATGGTTGTCCAGACACAAACCCTGATGTCAACTTTTTCTTGCACTGTTTCCATGCTTGGTTCAACTTCATTTTGGTCCATGCTGACATGACTGGTTTACCTTTATCAATGCATTCTGGATATTTTTGCTGGAGAAAGAAAATCTGAGAAGAAACCAAATATTAATCAAGAAGTAGCACAGCATAGAATACAGGTCCTTGAAAGTTATAATATACATACCTTCAAAAAGTAAACGCAACCTCCAACCCCTGCATTCCGTCTATCTCTGCCCTTCGTCCTTATTTGGTAATCCTTGATGGAATCGAGGAGACATTCAAGGATATATTTTCCCCAATTGTATTGTTTGGCAGATTGTACAACAGAGAGGGCTTTATACAACTTTCCACTGGGAATGATTTTGGTTGATGGGCAAAAGAAATTACCTAATGCAATAAGCAAAAAGGTTTCCTTAAAGTCGAGATCAGCTTGTTTAAAATTCTCTAAATCTGATATTAAATCCATGAGTTTTTTCCCACCAAATTTAGCCTTGAGTCTTTCTTCTTCCTCATCCGAGATAGATACAGGAATTGGAATCCCCTCTGCCGGGATTCCTAAAACCCTACCAATATCTCCGGCCTTGACATCAGCCCCAAATACGGAGCATGAGTTGACTTCAAAGTTATCTAAAAGTGGTTTAATAAGTTTAAATTCCATTTTAACGGCCTGAAGATGTTGAAGGCATCCAAATCCCATCTCCTCTACTGCTTGCATCAACTTTACATTTTCTTGTATCATTTCCATTACTTTGACTAGTCCTTGAGGGCTGCAATTGGATTTCAGCACTGCCTGATGTTTCTTCATATCTCTGTATAGAACATTACTTTATAAGTTGAGACACAAAGCTCATAACCCCCAAAAAGATCATTTGATCAGTAATAATTCTGGTAATAACCGAAATCAGATAGCGCAGAAAGCATTACTTTATAAGTTGAAAATACTATAACGTAACATGGATATATTGCGATTAAAGTCGACTGGCTTCTCGAACTTTACAGAAACAGAGACAGGCCTCACATCAAGACTATCATCCAAGTGAGTGACTGCAATTTTACGAGAATGTGAAGACTACTTTGCAGCGTTCCTGGTACCTGATTTTATGAGTACTATCCTATCAATAAAGTGGTATGTACTTTGTTAAATATCACTCTCTAAATATAATCTGATCATCTTCTATCAGGTGATCATCCATGATATATTTTTCAACTTCGATAACATGAATAGAGCTATACAATTGTTCCACTACAATTACAATTACTAGTTCTCAATTTTCATTTTACTTTTCGTGTTCTAATAATCAGCAATGCAATCAGAGAATGCAAACAGAGCTAACAGAGAATCAGAGTAACGAACTTCTTGCCTGCTATCTTTCTTGCTTGAAGCTTCAGCCATCTTTTTCTCAATTTCTCCTCACTGTGTAAATACCTGTTCTTCTCTCCTCACTGTAATTACCTGTTCTCCTAAGCGGGTCCTTTCTTGAGGAAATCGGGGGGGACTTGCTTTGATTTAATTTAACGATTCTGGGCCTTTAACATAGTTGGCCCAGTTCTCCATTTATCTCTTCTAGATTAAATCAGGTTAAGCCCAAATTCTTTTATTGAATTGTCATATCTTGACTCCTTTCCCAGCCCAACTTGTCTCTTATTTTAGTTTTTTTATATAATTATTTTATTTTATTTTGTCAAAATAAATTAGATAACATTATTCTTTTAATAATTATATGTATATATGTGTGTACATATTTAATTTTGTTAATATTTTTAGGACTACTAACATAAAAATCATATATTTCTCAAGTAAATTTCAAGATTTTAAGTAATCGAAATTGAACGGGGCGGGAACATCGGAAAAGAAATGAAACTTATTAAATGTTGTACGACTATAAATATTTATAAAATATATTTTATACCATCAATAATATTTTAAATATAAATTAAAATATTATGCATGAAGATAATCAATTCGATTATATAGGGGTGTTCTTCAAAAAACTGCGGGTGTACTGTATATAGGGGTGTTATTGGATAAACTGCGGGTGTAGGGAATATAGGGGTGTTTAGCGATAAACTGGGGGTGTACAGATATAGGGGTGCTAAAAAAAGCTGGGGTGCTTTAAATATTGGGGTGTTCAGCCAGAAAGTTGGGGGGTACTTTATATAGGGGTGTGCTTCAAAAACCTGGGGGTGTAATGTATATAGGGGTGTTTTATAAAGAAACTGGGGGTGTTAACCGGGGGTGTACAGAATTAATACTTAACACCCCCATTTTATCGTGAAACACCCCTATATAAAGTACACCCCAACTTTATTTTCCAACACCCATATATTGGTTACACCCCCAATTTCTCGATACACACCCCTATATACTTTACACCCCCAGTTTATCGCGAAACACCCCTATATAAAATACACCCCAACTTTTTAGCTAAACACCCCTATATTTTAAGCACCCCAACTTTCGTTTTTAACACCCATATATATTTATTACACCCAAGGTTTCTCGATAAACACCCCTATATTAAGTACACCCCAACTTTATAGCCAAACACCCAAATATTTATAGCACCCCAGCTTTTTTCTTAACACCCCAATATTCTGTACACCCCTGGTTAACACCCCCACTTTTTTATATAACACCCCTATATACTTTACACCCCCAGTTTATCGCGAAACACCCCTATATAAAGAACACCCCAACTTTGTAGCTAAACACCCCTATATTGTAAGCACCACAACTTTCATTTTTAACACCCATATATTTATTACACCCCCGGTTTCTCGATAACACCCCTACTACTCACACCCCAATATTATTACCACCCCCATTATTTGACCCAGCACCCCAATATTAAGTACACCCCAATATTATCCACACCCCCGTTTTATGGTACTCACACCCCAATATTTTCCACACCAACAGTTTATGCTACTGACACCCACAGTTTATGGAACACCCCCATATTTGTAAGGCACATGCAAGTTATTCACATTGCCACATTGCAATTCCACCAGGTCATAATCGAGACAGTGGAGAAAAACAACACACATACAGTAAATTAGTAACTAGATCCTTTAAAATAAAATCAACTCAATAACCTACTAAAGTTGATCAGACAATAGCAAGTATTAACATGAAAATCACTTGAATGAATAAACCGTAAACTGCATATAATACTTCTTGTCTAAACACCAACAATCCCATACTAGGGTTCCATAAAAATCCTAACTCATAAAAGTTAGTTCATAATCAAAGTATCAAAACAATCCCAAAATAGCCAACACATGTTCATAAGAAGAGATAAATAAAAGATAAGAGAAAACAAAGCCAATTGAATGTCTTCAATGGCTGAATTCTTCTTCGTTGATGGGGAACACCTCAGTTCTCCTCAGGCAACAGCTTTTTATCCAGAGTCTCCCTTATAAGGATGTGCCTTGCATTGTTCACATGCTCCTGAGGTAATAACAATCAAAGTAAATCTAAGTAATGAAGATTAAACTATACACATGCAAATAACTAAAATGTTCCTTATAAGGATGTGCCTTGCATTGTTCGCATGCTCCTGAGGTAATAACAATCAAAGTAAATCTAAGTAATGAAGATTAAACTATATACATGCAAATAACTAAAATGTCCTTGCCTTTGAGAAAGGTAATCTAATTCCTTTCAACCAAGACTCCATACTCTTAAGCATGAAAACTCCACAATCAGAACCATTCTCTTGCTTCAGATTATTCGTCACGAAACAAATTTCCCAAATGGACTTATTAATCTCGTGACGATATTGCAAATGTTGCAACTGCAGCAATTACCAAAACAGGAAACAAATAACAAAACTAAGAGAACAAAATGTTGGAACTGCGACAGTTAACAAAAAAAGCCTTTTTCTGGTAAAAAAAACAGGAAACTAATAGACAAAAGTAAGAGAACAAATTCATGTACCAACAGATAAACATGCAATCGGTGTGTGGAATGGAGAGGATACAAAGAATCCATGATGTAGATTTTGTGCTCCTCAAATATAACGTGAATCGAGAAGAAGTGATTCTCATCGATTACCCCAATGTGAGTCTGCATAATGTGAGTTTGCATCAACTAAACTATGCTATAAGTTCTCTTTACAGTCAGATAAAACCAATAAGATTTACCTTTTCATTGCCTGCACAGTGAATGGAGTGCTTAAAGTGAAAATCGAGGCCTGCACTGCGCACATTAGCACCCCAACACTACAAGATAACCAACTAAAATCAACATCAAAACAACTATAACAAAGGGTAAAAACAAGCTGATGGTGTGTAGAATCGTTTTGACTTACAAGTGGAGAAATAATGTAACACTTATGCTCAGTATTCAACTCACGTTTGAGGATTTCACAAAAAGATTCAACAACCTGTGCACAAATAAGGAAAGCCAATGATTCTACCTTGAGTGATTGAGTTCAAAAAAACTAGTTAAAAAAGTAGTTCTAAGAAACATTGAATCATTGAGTTTAAATGCTTACGTCTGTGCCTAGTTCAACCTCTCCTGAAAATCGGTGTTCAGCTACATTCCAATCATCACGTCGATATTTTTTATCCTCCTGATAAAAGAAATATGACTAGTTAAACATTTAAGGACTAAAAGACAAATAAAGTTTCATAAAGGGAAATAATTGACAAATAAAATTTCGGCTTAATTGTACATTTGCCCTTAAAGTATCCGGGTCTGTACACATAAACTCTTAGATTAAAAAAATGGATAGACTTGCCTCTAATATATGAGCAGTTGAACACCACAGAAACGTGGCTTACAATACAGAAACGTGGCTTACAATCGACACTTATGCAACTCATATTATAAATCATGACACAATCTCCAAAAAACACTGTAACTCAGATATTTCATAACCCTCCTCTTATGAAATAAACATGGATATAATGTGGAGGATTATGTGGCTCACTGCTATTCAATGAAAAATTACAAGAAAGGGTATTCAGGGATCATATATCCTATGAATAATCATGAATTATGGGAAAAATCGCAGTATATCCCAACACACATTATCAGACCCCCAAAAATTCTCAAACAAACGGGGAGGCCTCAGAAAAAGAGAAAGTTATCGCAAGGTGAAGAAGCAGTTATAAAATATAAGGATGGTGCCAACATTCTAAAAAGAAAGAACCAACTCACTGTGAGGTAAATTTCATGTTGAATATTATTAAGCATATTATATTGTCGTACTAATAATAATTCACTTGCAATGGCCAGGTGTGGCTCTTGTCGAAAACTAGGACATAATAAAAGAACTTGTCAAAAGTCTGCTGAAATAGGGGAGTCTAGCGCAAATTCAAGGACATCTGAAATGGAGGTAATTGCTGAAGCTTCACCAAAGACAGGACATGTGATGGAGCCTCATGTTACAAGTATACAGGAAAGGAATGTGGAAAGAGCTCCCTGGAATTTCAATGTTAACACAGCTGAACTCCAGAACACTTATATTGGACCTATGAAGCTTGCCAAAACTCTGCCAGTGAGAAAATCAGGGTACAAGACAACAGTTGGTGGGGTAGTGGTTAAATCTGTACCATTTTCTCGAAAAAATGGTGCCAATGTGATAACTAGTAGCCAATTGAAAGAAGCACTTGCAGTAGCGAAGGCGAAAATTGGAGAAGGGATTAACAAAAATTTGACAATGGAAAAGGAAAAGTAAAAGAAGCACTAGGAATTATTTTGATCATTATGCTCATGTACTGGTTTATTTTGAGCAGTTTGATCATTTTGGTTATTCACGGTGCTTGTTACATTTAAACTGCTATCTTTTGGTGTACTTTAATGCTAACTATGTTCATGGTGCTTGCTCATATGAACACAACATTTTATATATTTAAGTGGTATTTTGGTTATGGGTGTCCAATCTCTCTGTTTCATTAAATAGAGATTCTTTGTAACTTCATTACAAAGCCAACAAAGACTCTGTATTTCACGCAAGAACAGGGGGAAAATGCAGTTTTATTATCAAGATAATGTGCTATATTGCACACTTCTGATTGCAGTTTTTAGAGACAGAGTGTTGTTGCTCTTAAGAGACATGATGATTTTGGAAATAGTTGTGTTGTACAAATACTAAGATAAGTTCCTGCTGTAAATATGCATTGCGCAGGTACACTATCGGCTTTTTTTGATGTGGATTATGGGAAGCTAATAAATATTAATATAGCTTTATTCAGTCTAAAAAAACACAAAAAGAATAGAGAGGGAAGAAGAAAAAAGAGGAGGGAAGTGATTAACGCTAATTGCCGCCAATATTGCATACACATATGTACATGGAACTGTAGAACGCGTGCAGGACTCTCTCACTCTCCAACAAGTTAATGCAGTTCTTATTCCACCAGAAAGGTTGTAATGTTCGGATCCTCAAACATTACAGGTAAGTCTATCCGGGTTTTTAATTTAAGGGTTTATGTGTACACGCATGTTTAATTTAAGGGCCAATGTCTAATTAAGCCTAAAATTTCACAAGGGGAAAGAATTGAACCCTTGATGTCAACAACTTCTCGTAATCAACATTGCTCCAATTTAATTCTGAAATGATTTTAGCCAAAGAACCGAGATGAAATCGCTTCTTATACTCCTACAATCACCCCAAACAATAAGAATCCAAAATCAATAACAACAATTCAATTGACTTGCAAAATTTAAAAACATACCCATTTTTCCTTAGCAAATTGGGTTCGTGCAAATTGTTGAATGTTTGATGTAACATTTTGTAGTAGAGGATCTTCATACACAATTGTAGATTGAACACCAGCAACACCAGACATGGTAGATTGAAGGTATTGTCTCAATTGGGACTTGTCCATCTAGACAATTCACAATCACAACAATTAACAAATATATAATTGACATACACAATTCACAATCACAACAATTAACAAATATATAATTGACATACACAATTCACAATCACAACAATTAACAAATATATTACCGGCGAGGGATAGAGAGAATTGCAGAGCGAGGGATAGAGCGAGTTGGTTACTTATGTTGTAGAGGATTACTGGAATGTTTGGTTCTCGGGTGATTGAAGTCGTTTTATAAGTTTTGTAGTGTTTGTTGTTTGTTAATGATTATGGATTTATGGTTTGTTTGATCGATTTTATCTGTGAGTCTGATGTTGTAAGTTAGTAATGGACGTAGAAGCTCGATGTCTAAATGATTTTGTTAAGTAGTGGGACTGGACTAAAATTGGAAGTTTCATCAACACTGTTATGGTTTCGTTAGTGATCAGACACGGGTGTTATTTGTTGTTTATTGTTAGCACTCTTTAGTTGGTCTAGTGATATCTGATTTTGTGAAGTTAACATTATTATTTATTTGTAGGTATGAATAAGATGGTTTTGTTGTTTATTGTTTATTGTTAGCAATCTTGATAATTAAAATTATTTAATATTCAGAAAATTCCATGAAATGTAATTTAAAACAAGAAAAATCTTTTTAATTTTATGTATTATATGTATTATATAGTTTTTAATTTTATTTTTTTAGTAATAAATTATAAATAAATTTTTATAGTTAATATTATAAAAACAATATTGTCAAAATAATCAACTTTAAAAAATGTTGATTTCATACTTGAAGCAAAATGTATGTAAAGATCAAATTTTATTTGCATAAAATTAATTAACACGAAAAAAAATGTATAAAAATATGTGCGATATGATAAATATGTAATTGATTTAATTTAAATATTTTTGATTAAATTTTATATTTCATGAATTATTTTTCTAGTTTTTATACTTTCATGAACTGATTTTCCAGTGGGCTTAGGTACACTGGATTCACTTTGATTGATATTGGGCATTTGGGCTCAATGTATCATTCAGTTTCATGACCCTAATCTAATTTCACCGACCCAACAATATACTCTGCTTTTGAATAACATGGAGACTATAATCTGGGAAAATAATCTTAATCTGGGAAAAGCTATGCATATTGTTTCGAGGGGGAGGGTAGAGGAGGTTGGCATCCATAATTATGAGTGTTGCTCCACTCGGATATCGAGGTTGGCATCATCAAATAAGTGGTTAGGCATCAAATCTCCTTTTATTCAATGGCCATTAAGAGGAAAAGAGGTGAAGACCAATTCTCCACAACCGAAGGGAATTCAATTCAAATTAAAGGAAGGTGGAGGGGAAAGCAGAGCAAGCGGAGGAGAGGAGAAAGGGTAGAGGGAGTCGGAGATAATTATTCCAAGCGGAGCAAGCGGAGGAGAGGAAAAAGGGTAAATACGGTATGAATTCAGAACTGGATTTTCATGCATGTTAATTCATAAGTTCAGTTAGTAATATTTCTTAAAAATAGCTCTACATGCATTTCTAGATGCAAACTCATCCATTAAACTCTCGAAATAGTCTTCGATTAGTAGCCTTAATCTCCTATTGCAGTTCTATTTGTAGTCTTGTAATTCTCGTTGATTTTATTGTTAAGAGATTAAAGATAAAAGTTGATTTTAAAGAGAGTAAAGAGTGTTGGATAATCTCAAACTATTTATATGTTTCTATCATATAAATAGTTTTATATGTAAGTTGGTGTTTGGCTGAATATTTTCTAGCATGTAGTTGGTTATCTGCTTTTACATTGTTTTAATATGTAAGTTATCTCAGTAAATGAAAAACACCAAGTTCTTGGCATTCTTGTGCTGTATCTGTTCTCCAGTTTATATCGACTAATTAAACACATTTCGATAAAGAGGAGTTAACAGCATTCCGTAAAGGTAGAATTGAGAGGGACATCCAAAAAAGAAAAGTATATAGAAATGAATGGGACAGATTCATCAAACGTAGTAAAGTTATTTGAGGTTGGATTCTGACATCTACATTGTTTGGCCATTCATTTGTAGGTTACTTTGGAGGAAATAGTGGAAGAAAGTAGTGAGTGTAATAGTGTTTTATATTATTAAAAGTTACTATTTTGGGAATGTATAGAATTGAGAGGGACATCCAAAAAAGGAAAGTATATAGAAATGAATGGGACAGAGGGAGTAGATAACTAAAGAAAATTCGAGTAAACATTTAACCCGAATGGGTTTATTAAACCCAAGCGGGTTTAGTAAACTTAAACGGGTTTATTAAACCCATTCGGGGTTACACGTAAGCAGTGAACTTTTACGGGAAGTGAACTACTGTGTGCAACTCTCTCTCTGCTCCTGCCCTCTTAATCTGTCTCTCACTTTATCACTCTAAGCTACTGGCCTCTTTCTCTCTCTCTCTAAGCTCCTGGCCTCTTTCTCTGCCTCTCTCTCTCAAAGCTCATGCCCTCCCTCTCTCAAAGCTCCTGCTCTTTTACTCTGCCTCTCTCTCTCACTCTCTCTCTCTCGATCGCACAGCTCAGAAAAATGGAGGAATCAGAAGTTGAGCTTCCTATTAGGGTTGATAGAATGGTCCACAAAATATTCCGATTCAGAGATGCGCACACCCTTAGAAATAGGTGGTTCTTCATCTTCTTCCAATGTGCAAAGGACATGTACTCCTGGAGCAACGCATTATGTAGCTCCTCTTGTTCGATTTTGGAAATTCATATACCCCTCCAAGAAAGAAATTAGAATTCTCATCTCCTATCGATAAAAATAAGAAAGCACTTCCACAATTAGTAAACAGGCGGCTTTTGTTTCAACTGGAATTTAGAAGGATTTTTCTTGTTTTACATTACAACATAGCGGACAATGTGTTTTACCTCAATGGCCAAGTACTATCCATTTGTTTGGAGGATGTTCTGTTTATACACGGTTTGCCCATTGATGGTGAGATAGTTATTAGTAATGACACACTGGGACCTTAATGGTTTTTGTCGGGTTTTTCAGTTAGAAAATGAAACAAAAAAGTAGTAAAGAACTGAAAAAAGTAGCCAAAGAGGTTAGCCTTGAATAATATGCAAGGAAAAATGCTGTCTTTTTTATTGATTGTTAGATGTTTCATAGTGCCCAATTCTAAGAGGCATATAGTTACCACTACTTACCTTCAGTATATTGAAGATCCTGGTCAGGTAGACTCGTATGCATGGAGAGCTGCGCTGTTGAACTTTCTCTACCATGCCATTGCCGAGTGGAAAAAGAAAACAAGTGCAAAGAAGACCCTCGATGGAAATATTTGGGTAATATTGGTAAGTTTTGGCTCATTCAATAATCTCAAACACTTATCGTGCATGTATAAATACAAAAACAAAAAATAATAGCAAAAACTCAAAATTAAAATTTCAAAACTTACAGCATTTCATTAAAAAAATAAATAAACAAGTAAAACAATTATATAAATTGGAGAGAAAGATATGCATACAGCTTCAATAATAGCATCATAATAGTGTGGATCATCTTCTCTTCAGCTTGAACACGCGCAAACTCGCATTCCCTTTATCATTCTATAGCATTCGTTGTCCTGTAACTAAGTCGACACAGGACGTATTCGCCGAGTGAACTCGTCGAGGTGCTCGAACAAGTCAATGTAATGAAGTATATCAGAATCAGATAAAGCTGCATCAACTTAAAACTGCTAATGTGTACGGGACATAAAAATATTGAAGAAATAATGATAACATAAAAGAATTACAAAAGTTACTTTTCTTTTCACAAAATGGCACTTCTAATACCACCATATCTTTGTCGATTGTCTTCTTCAAACTTTTAAACCCATCATCTATGAATACACAGGTAAAATTACCTTATAATCTATTAGCTACATATGTAAAGAACATATAAAACATATTAATAAACGACCAATGACCAAATTAAAACGTATATTAAAAAGTCTTGGAAATAATTTTCAATCTACCACAGTTTTGGACCACAACATATTTAATTTCTGTTGCAGGCGTTTCCTTCAAATTCAGATCTTTATTGGTTTTCGAACAATTCTCTCAAAGTTGTTGATGTTAAAATTCACATTCCCTGAGCCTTTGAGTCTCGACAATGACAAACAGAACAATACAATTACTACTAAAACAATAACAACATATGCATCCAAATTTCAAAGTAGCAACTTCAGAAAAAGTACAAAACAATGAACCAAAACATACTAGGACCACTTTTATCCTTCAAAACCTCACCAAGATCACAATCAGATACAACTTCACAATACAAATTAAATTTAAATGTCTGTGAACACTCTTTTTTTTAACTCCACTTTTTCTTTCTTCAAAAACTTCGCAGATAGACTCGTGTTATAAACTCTTTGCACAGTTTTCATAGGAGAAACTCTTTTGCTTCGACGAGTAACTGGAGTAGCTATTACTTGTTTTCTCCTTCCAATAGTCTTCGGGGATGTCAAAATCAATCGAGTCATCAGCAGCGGAATCATCGATGGGCGGAGTCACAACGTTCTTCTACGGTGACTCCATCGATGATTCCGCTGCTGATGACTCAATTGATTTTGACATCCCCGAAAACTATTGGAAGGAGAAAACAAGTAATAGCTACTCCAGTTACTCGTCGAAGCAAAAGAGTTTCTCCTATGAAAACTGTGCAAAGAGTTTATAACACGAGTCTATCTGCGAAGTTTTTGAAGAAAGAAAAAGTGGAGTTAAAAAAAAGAGTGTTCACAGACATTTAAATTTAATTTGTATTGTGAAGTTGTATCTGATTGTGATCTTGGTGAGGTTTTGAAGGATAAAAGTGGTCCTAGTATGTTTTGGTTCATTGTTTTGTACTTTTTCTGAAGTTGCTACTTTGAAATTTGGATGCATATGTTGTTATTGTTTTAGTAGTAATTGTATTGTTCTGTTTGTCATTGTCGAGACTCAAAGGCTCAGGGAATGTGAATTTTAACATCAACAACTTTGAGAGAATTGTTCGAAAACCAATAAAGATCTGAATTTGAAGGAAACGCCTGCAACAGAAATTAAATATGTTGTGGTCCAAAACTGTGGTAGATTGAAAATTATTTCCAAGACTTTTTAATATACGTTTTAATTTGGTCATTGGTCGTTTATTAATATGTTTTATATGTTCTTTACATATGTAGCTAATAGATTATAAGGTAATTTTACCTGTGTATTCATAGATGATGGGTTTAAAAGTTTGAAGAAGACAATCGACAAAGATATGGTGGTATTAGAAGTGCCATTTTGTGAAAAGAAAAGTAACTTTTATAATTCTTTTATGTTATCATTATTTCTTCAATATTTTTATGTCCCGTACACATTAGCAGTTTTAAGTTGATGCAGCTTTATCTGATTCTGATATACTTCATTACATTGACTTGTTCGAGCACCTCGACGAGTTCACTCAGCGAATACGTCCTGTGTCGACTTAGTTACAGGACACCGAATGCTATAGAATCGATAAAGGGAATGCGAGTTTGCGCGTGTTCAAGCTGAAGAGAAGATGATCCACACTATTATGATGCTATTGTTGAAGCTGTATGCATATCTTTCTCTCCAATTTATATAATTGTTTTACTTGTTTATTTATTTTTTTAATGAAATGCTGTAAGTTTTGAAATTTTTATTTTGAGTTTTTGCTATTATTTTTTGTTTTTGTATTTATACATGCACGATAAGTGTTTGAGATTATTGAATGAGCCAAAACTTACCAATATTACCCAAATATTTCCATCGAGGGTCTTCTTTGCACTTGTTTTCTTTTTCCACTCGGCAATGGCATGGTAGAGAAAGTTCAACAGCGCAGCTCTCCATGCATACGAGTCTACCCGACCAGGATCTTCAATATACTGAAGGTAAGTAGTGGTAACTATATGCCTCTTAGAATTGGGCACTATGAAACATCTAACAATCAATAAAAAAGACAGCATTTTTCCTTGCATATTATTCAAGGCTAACCTCTTTGGCTACTTTTTTCAGTTCTTTACTACTTTTTTGTTTCATTTTCTAACTGAAAAACCCGACGAAAACCATTAAGGTCCCAGTGTGTCATTACTAATAACTATCTCACCATCAATGGGCAAACCGTGTATAAACAGAATATCCTCCAAACAAATGGATAGTACTTGGCCATTGAGGCAAAACACATTGTCCGCTATGTTGTAATGTAAAACAAGAAAAATCCTTCTAAATTCCAGTTGAAACAAAAGCCGCCATTGTTTACTAATTGTGGAAGTGCTTTCTTATTTTTATCGATAGGAGATGAGAATTCTAATTTCTTTCTTGGAGGGGTATATGAATTTCCAAAATCGAACAAGAGGAGCTACATAATGCGTTGCTCCAGGAGTACATGTCCTTTGCACATTGGAAGAAGATGAAGAACCACCTATTTCTAAGGGTGTGCGCATCTCTGAATCGGAATATTTTGTGGACCATTCTATCAACCCTAATAGGAAGCTCAACTTCTGATTCCTCCATTTTTCTGAGTTGTGCGATCGAGAGAGAGAGTGAGAGAGAGAGGCAGAGTAAGAGAGCAGGAGCTTTGAGAGAGGAAGGGCAGGAGCTTTGAGAGAGAGAGGCAGAGAAAGAGGCCAGGAGCTTAGAGAGAGAGAGAGAGAGAGGCCAGTAGCTTAGAGTGATAAAGTGAGAGACAGATTAAGAGGGCAGGAGCAGAGAGAGAGTTGCACACAGTAGTTCACTTCCCGTAAAAGTTCACTGCTTACGTGTATACGACTAGTTTGCAAGGGACGGTTCTTTCAAATTTCAAATTGTGCTTTTTCTGGCACAAGTCCTTTGGTTATTCCTAAAATTTTACTCACGACTCCATTATCCAAACGACTGATAATTATGTTTTTAAATTTGTAACTTAACATAAAGTATGAGGTCTTCTGGGACATGCCCAAAGAAAAGCGGACAATATCGTACTATTGTGAAGTTAGGCTCGCTTAGCTGGCCCAACAACATCATCATATTAGTGTAGACGACTATTATCAAATATAGGCTTTCCAAGACCCATTACAAGATGTTCAAAACACGGAACTGATTACATTGCCAACAAAGTGATGTAAATATATCAGTCATATACTAACAATAAAAAACAATAGGAGATGAATATTTTAAATCATGTCATTTATGAAGTATTTTAAACTATAACGGTAACATGCTACTTCATCCGAATGGAACATATTATTACATCTCATGGTGCATGACATGGGCATGATATCTTAGAGTAAAAGATATACGACCATCAACCAGTGCTTGTTTGTAATGTCTACGAGCATTGTGTTACTGTATATCATCAATACTATTAGTACAGTACATTGGTACTATATTATTTGTAAGACAACCTTCACCGGTAATTAAATTAACATATGTCTACAACGAGCCTGTATGAAATTTATAGATTTTGGGAAAATTAGAGATTTGATAATCATCTAATATTGGTTGAAATAGCAGACTCAAAAAGCTATTTGTTTTTAATTTGAAGATTGACTCGTTTTTAGTTAAATCATCAAGAGGCTCTCACTGCTATCAATGCATGCATGTTATGCATCAAGCAACATATCATATTAGTATGGCCGACAATTATCAAATATAGGCTCCCAAGACCCGTTACAAGATGTTCAAAACACGGAACTGATTACATTTCCAACAAGTAAACAACCATACTTATTCCAAACATACGACTCAAATCTTTCCATGGCTCATCTTTCATTTCAAGAATATTATAAACATCTTCAACAGAAACAAGATCTTCTAGCTTCTTCTTGCAATCTTATAAGTCTGTTACAACACAAATGTAGATTATACGAAGGACAATAAAGAATCTTATTGATGATCGAAAACCTTCCAATGTAATTTAAAACAAGAAAAATCCTTCTAAATTCCAGTTGAAACAAAAGCTGCCATTGTTTACTAATTGTGGAAGTGTTTTCTTGTTTTTGTCGATAGGAGATGAGAATTCTAATTTCTTTCTAGGAGGGGTATATGAATTCCCAGAACTCAAACAATAGGAGGCTAAAAAATGCGCTGCTCCAGGAGTACATGTGTACTTTGCACATTGGAAAAAGATGATCAAGAACCATTTATTGCTAAGGGTGTACGCATCTCGGAATCAGAATATTTTGTGGACCATTTTGTCAAACCTCATAGGCATCTTAACTTCTATTAACCTTTTTGACTACTTTTTTCAGTTCTTTACTACATGTCCATTATATATCTGATATAAGGATTGAAAGATACGCTAAAAATAATTGCATGTATTCTTGATGGACCCTTGGTGGAATCCAGCCGTTGAGCGCCAGACCCAAGATAGAATACATAGAATAGGAAACCTCTTTGCTTTTTCATAAGCATTTCTTAATTTTCTTAATGATTTGACATTTTGACCGATCTCTTTTCTGTGCTTCTCTTTGAAATCCTTGACAAAACAGTTTAGCAGACAATTGTCAAAGTCCTCACCTCTAAGGTGAGTGTCCCCGGCTTTAGCTAGTACTTTAAAATTGTCCTTTTCGATTTTCAGAAGAGAAACATCAAAAGTACCACCGCCAAGGTCAAATACCGTTTCTCTTCTGAAAATCGAGAAGGATAATCTGAAAATCAATCCTTCTCGATTTTCAGAAGAGAAACGGTATTTGATCTTGGTGGTGGTACTTTTGATGTTTTTCTTCTGAAAATCGAAAAGGATAATTTTAAAGTACTAGCTACTACCGGGGACACTCACCTTAGAGGTGAGGACTTTGACAATCGTCTGCTAAACTGTTTTGTCAAGGATTTCAAAGAGAAGCACAGAAAAGAGACTGGTCAAAATGCCAAATCATTAAGAAAATTAAGAAATGCTTATGAAAAAGCAAAGAGGTTTCCTATTCTATGTATTCTATCTTGGGTCTGGCGCTCAACGACTGGATTCCACCAAGGATCCATCAAGAATACCTGCAATTGTTTTTAGCGTATCTTTCAATCCTTAAATCAGATATATAATGGACATGTAGTAAAGAACTGAAAAAAGTAGTCAAAATGGTTAATAGAAGTTAAGATGCCTATGAGATTTGACAAAATGGTCCACAAAATATTCTGATTCCGAGATGCGTACACCCTTAGCAATAAGTGGTTCTTGATCATCTTTTTCCAATGTGCAAAGTACACATGTACTCCTGGAGCAGCGCATTTTTTAGCCTCCTATTGTTTGAGTTCTGGGAATTCATATACCCCTCTTGGAAAGAAATTAGAATTCTCATCTCCTATCGACAAAAACAAGAAAGCACTTCCACAATTAGTAAACAATGGCGGCTTTTGTTTCAACTGGAATTTAGAAGGATTTTTCTTGTTTTAAATTACATTGGAAGGTTTTCGATCATCAATAAGATTCTTTATTGTTCTTCGTATAATCTACATTTGTGTTGTAACAGACTTATAAGATTGCAAGAAGAAGCTAGAAGATCTTTTTTATGTTGAAGATGTTTATAAGATTCTGATAAGTGGATTTTACATCCACTTGGAAGCCTTCATATATCCTTAAATTGATGAAATTGTTCTCAAGGATGTGGTGTTTTCGATTATTTTCTTGTTTAATGTGTGTAGAGCATGGCTTGGAAGGAGAACGGTGTTTGGGAGGCTATCTAGGTGGTTGGAACGCATTGGAGGCAAAAAGACGCGTCAGAAAAGGAACCGGACACCGAACGAGCGGCTCGCCCGCACCACAGGGCGGGGTGCCCGCGCCGTGGGGCGGCGCTCCCGCGCCGTGCTCCTGCACAGCTGCGCGCCCGCCTTGTGGAGCGACGCGCCCGCCCCGCGTCCTGAAGGTTTTTCGGGCATGTTTCGCATGTTTTGAATGGGCTGCTGTTACGGGCTTCCTAGGGCACTTAAAACATGAATTGTGGAAGAAAAAAAAGACACTTATCATCGAGAGAGCACGTGACGGCTATCAAGAAAAAGATCAATTTGATTATTTTCATCTTTGTAATTCTTCGAAGTAGGCGTAACTTCGAAAGAGAAACCATGTAACGAGCGGTGTTGGGCCAAGCTTGAAACGTGCGAGTTGTGCGTGCTGACGGGATTGTGTGTCGTCTTCTCTATTTACCAATAGAACAACCCTCTTCCCTTAATATAGCAGATTTGACAACAACACCATGACGATTTATGTTTTTACAAAGTTCCCTCCTATCAAAGAACTGAAATGAAACATTTTCGCAAAACAGTTTTCAAGTGAAGGATTTGACACTTGGACAAAGCACCGCCCTTGTTGAAGTATTGCTTCCTCATCCGAACACTCCATTGACTACCTTCCTAAAGAAACATAGATCCTAGCCATTTCTCCGAGGTTCCCAAATTGTTCAGCTCTTATACTTGTCAGCATGCCTCTTAAATGTGGTTCACTTTTAGGTTTAAAACCAACACTTAACATTATAACAGCCGTATTCCCTTCCAGACCACATGAGGAAGTAACAACATCATGAGCTATGTCTACACTTACAAGCATCTAAGTTAGCTTTGAAATCATTGACTCCTGCATATTCCAAAATACATTATCACTGACGTTCAATGCTGAAAGTAAGGTTATAACTTGCCTATTTAAGAACCCAGGCTAGAAACTAGTCCAAGAGAAAATTTCAAGAATTGTGTGGTTTGACTCAAAGTTATTCATGCTTTGCCTCAAAGAAAGACGGATCCCACGTTTACTGGTTGGCCAACATGTAATAACACCTTTACAACCACCATACTGAATCTGAAAGGCACATGGAGTGTTTACGTTCAACTGCATCTAATTTAGCTTTAAAACCATTGACTCCTGCATATTCCAAAATACATTATCACTGATGTTCAAAGCTGAAAGTAAGGTTATAATCTGCTTATTCAACCAAGGCTGGAAACGAGTCCAAGAGCAAATTTCCAGAATTGTGTGGCTGGACTCAAAGTTATTCATACTTTGTCTCAAAGAAAGACGGATCCCACTTTTACTGGTTGGCCAACATGCATTAACACCTTTACAGCCACCATACTGAATCTGATAGGCACATGAGGGGTTTATGTTCAACTGCAATCTCTTTGCAACTTCCTTTTCAGGATCATGTGATATCTTGCCAATTCCATCAGAATAATCATATCCATTTCTCTTGATATCTTCAATCTTAAAATCTTAGAAGCTTCCATGCATTGATAACGGTGGGAGCCTCTTGATGGGCGTCATGTCACTTCGAGATCGGGGATGCTATCCTCGCCCCCGTTCCCCGAATTTCAATCTTATCCCCGAACCTGCCTCGATCCCCAAACAGGAATTCTTTTGCAGCTTTAAGTTGTTGCAGCTTTATTACCCAAGTTTTTCATTGCACTTGTTTTCTTTTTCCACGTTGGTGCCGCTCCCCATGCATATGAGTCAACACGACTAGGATCTTCAATATAACGAAGGTAAGTAGTGGTAACCATATGCCTCTTAGAATTAGGCACTATGAAACATCCAACAATCAACAAAAGACAACCTTTTTCCTTGCACATTGACCAGGTTAACCTGTTTGGCTACTGTTTTCAGTTCTTTACTACTTTTTTGTTTCATGTTTTAACTCAAAAACCCGACGAAAACCATCAAGGTCCCACTGTGTAATTACTAATAACTGTCTCACCATCAATGGGCAAACCGTGTAGAAACAGAACATCCCCGACTCCTGCATATTTAGCATGAATAACTTTGAGTCCAACCACACAATTCTTGAAATTTTCTCTTGGACTCGTTTCCAGACTGGGTTCTTGAATAGGCAGATTATAACCTTACTTGCAGCTTTGAACGTCAATGATAATGTATTTTGAAATATGCAGGAGTCGGGGATGTTCTGTTTCTACACGGTTTGCCCATTGATGGTGAGACAGTTATTAGTAATGACACAGTGGGACCTTGATGGTTTTCGTCGGGTTTTTGAGTTAAAACATGAAACAAAAAAGTAGTAAAGAACTGAAAAAAAGTAGCCAAACAGGTTAACCTGGACAATGTGCAAGGAAAAAGGTTGTCTTTTGTTGATTGGGGAGCGGCACCATTGACCTTTCTCTGCCATGCCATTTTCGAGTGGAAAAAAGAAAACAAGTACAATGAAAAACTTGGGTAATAAAGCTGCAACAACTTAAAGCTGCAAAAGAATCCCCGTTTGGGGATCGAGGCAGATTCGGGGATAAGATTGAAATTCGGGGAACGGGGGCGAGGATAGCATCCCCGATCTCGAAGTGACATGACGCCCATCAAGAGGCTCCCACCGCTATCAATGCATGCAAGCTTCTAAGATTTTAAGATTGAAGATATCAAGAGAAATGGATATGATTATTCTGATGGAATTGGCAAGATATCACATGATCTTGAAAAGGAAGTTGCAGAGAGATTGCAGTTGAACATAAACCCCTCATGTGCCTATCAGATTCGGCATGGTGGCTGTAAAGGTGTTATTGCATGTTGGTCAACCAGTAAAAGTGAGATCCGTCTTTTTTTGAGGCAAAGTATGAATAACTTTGAGTCCAGCCACACAATTCTTGAAATTTGCTCTTGGACTCGTTTCCAGCCTTGGTTGAATAAGCAGATTATAACCTTACTTTCAGCTTTGAACATCAATGATAATGTATTTTGGAATATGCAGGAGTCAATGGTTTTAAAGCTAAATTAGATGCAGTTGAACGTAAACACTCCATGTGCCTTTCAGATTCGGTATGGTGGTTGTAAAGGTGTAATTGCATGTTGGCCAACCAGTAAACGTGGGATCCGTCTTTCTTTGAGGCAAAGCATGAATAACTTTGAGTCAAACCACACAATTCTTGAAATTTTCTCTTGGACTAGTTTCTAGCCTGGGTTCTTAAATAGGCAGGTTATAACCTTACTTTCAGCATTGAACGTCAGTGATAATGTATTTTGGAATATGCAGGAGTCAATGATTTCAAAGCTAACTTAGATGCTTGTAAGTGTAGACATAACTCATGATGTTGTTACTTCCTCATGTGGTCTGGAAGGGAATACGGCTTTTATAATGTTAAGTGTTGGTTTTAAACCTAATAGTGAACCACATTTAACAGGCATGCTGACAAGTATAAGAGCTGAACAATTTAGGAACCTCGGAGAAATGGCTAGGATCTATGTTTCTTTAGGAAGGTAGTCAATGGAGTGTTCGGATGAGGAAGCAATACTTCAACAAGGGCGGTGCTTTGTCCAAGTGTCAAATCCTTCACTTGAAAACTGTTTTGCGAAAATGTTTCATTTCAGTTCTTTGATGGGAGGGAACTTTGTAAAAACATAAATCATCATGGTGTCGTTGTCAAATCTGCTATATTAAGGGAAGAGGGTTGTTCTATTGGCAAATCGAGAAGACGACCCACAACCCCGTCAGCACGCACAACTCGCGCGTTTCAAACTTGGCCCAACGCCGCTCGTTACATGGTTTCTCTTTCGAAGTTACGCCTACTTTGAAAAATTACAAAGATGAAAATAATCAAATTGATTTTTTCTTGATAGCCGTCACGTGCTCTCTCGATGATAAGTGTCTTCTTTTTCTTCCACAATTCATGTTTTAAGTGCCCTAGGAAGCCCGTAGCAGCAGCCCATTCAAAACATGCGAAACATGCCCGAAAAACCTTCAGGACGCGGGGCGGGCGCGTCGCTCCACAAGTTGGGCGCGCAGCTGTGCAGGAGCACGCCGCGGGAGCGCCGCCCCCCGGCGCGGGCACGCCGCCCTGTGGCGCGGGCGAGCCACTCGTTCGGTGTCCGGTTCCTTTTCTGACGCGTCTTTTTGCCTCCAATGCGTTCCAACCACCTAGATAGCCTCCCAAACACCGTTCTCCTTCCAAGCCATGCTCTACACACATTAAACAAGAAAACAATCGAAAACACCACATCCTTGAGAACAATTTCATCAATTTAAGGATATATGAAGGCTTCCAAGTGGATGTAAAATCCACTTATCAGAATCTTATAAACATCTTCAACATAAAAAAGATCTTCTCGCTTTTTCTTGCAATCTTATAAGTCTGTTACAATACAAATGTAGATTATACGAATGGCAATAAAGAATCTTATTGATGATCGAAAACATTCCAATGTAATTTAAAACAAGAAAAATCCTTCTAAATTCCAGTTGAAACAAAAGCCGCCATTGTTTACTAATTGTGGAAGTGCTTTCTTATTTTTGTCGATAGGAGATGAGAATTCTAATTTCTTTCTATGAGGAGTATATGAATTCCCAGAACTCAAACAATAAGAGGCTAAAAAATGCGCTGCTCCACGAGTACATGTGTACTTTGTACATTGGAAAAAGATGATCAAGAACCACTTATTGCTAAGGGTGTACGCATCTCGGAATCAGAATATTTTGTGGACCATTTTGTCAAACCTCATAGGCATCTTAACTTCTATTAACCTTTCTGACTACTTTTTTCAGTTCTTTACTACATGTCAATTATATATCTGATTTAAGGATTGAAAGATACGCTAAAAACAATTGCAGGTATTCTTGATGGACCCTTGGTGGAATCCAGCCGTTGAGCGCCAGACCCAAGATAGAATACATAGAATAGGAAACCTCTTTGCTTTTTCATAAGCATTTCTTAATTTTCTTAATGATTTGGCATTTTGACCGGTCTCTTTTCTGTGCTTCTCTTTGAAATCCTTGACAAAACAGTTTAGCAGACGATTGTCAAAGTCCTCACCTCTAAGGTGAGTGTCCCCGACAGTAGCTAGTACTTTAAAATTATCCTTTTCGATTTTCAGAAGAGAAACATCAAAAGTACCACCGCCAAGATCAAATACCGTTTCTCTTGATATCTTCAAGCTCAAAATCTTAGAAGCTTGCATGCATTGATAGCGGTGGGAGCCTCTTGATGGGCGTCATGTCACTTCGAGATCGGGGAATGCTATCCTCGCCCACGATCCCCGAATTTCAAACTTATCCCCGAACCTGCCTCGATCCCCAAACGGGATTCTTTTGCAGCTATAGATGTCGATTTTTTGTTTGAGAGAATTGATTATTGCACAAATATCAGTCATTCCAAATTCGAGGATTTGAACAAGGATCTGTTTAGAAGTTGTGTCGAGACAATTGTGTCGAGACAATGCTTTTTCATAAGCATTTCTTAATTTTCTTAATGATTTGGCATTTTGACCGATCTCTTTTCTGTGCTTCTCTTTAAAATCCTTGACAAAACAGTGTAGCAGACGATTGTCAAAGTTATCACCTCTAAGAAACTAGAAAATAAGAGCTTGGTCCAACAACACTACAAATTTAATCATAACATGAAAATGGGCCAGGGAAGTTTTACAACTTACAAAACAATTCAAATAAACTAAAGGGCCAGAAACAATTTTATAGATACTAATTTACTAATGGGTCAATTGGGCCCAGAATTAGCTAAAAATGTTAACATCAAAGAAAACATAACCGAAAACGAGCAAGCATCAAAAGAAAAAGGAAAAGATTGAAGCAAACGGCGCGCGTGTAGTAGGGAGCAATTAGGGTTCGCTCAAGGATTGAAGCAATTAGGGTGCTAATCGAAGCAATTAGGGTGGTGCTGGCAATGCCATTTGGATTCCAGGTGTTCATTAGGCGAATTGGGTGTTGCCTAGGCGTCCACTAAGTGATTGGCAGCACTATGAACCCTAGAATCCATTGATATCAATATTGATGTTGAGATGTGTGATAATGAAAGTAGAGAATTTTTACATTCTGCTACATCATGTGGACGGTCTATTAAAAAGTATCGAAAAACAACTTAATGGTGCAGAGGAGCTAGTTGGAAATTTGGAAAACTCAATAAGTGCAGAAATGTATTATATTAAGAACACACACACACACTCTTTCCGTACATAAATTATATCAATATCACAAATTCAGCGAATTACGAACCCTAAAATTATATGAATTATTAAATAGTCTGGCACAGATCAATTTAACATTAATTCCACACCCACAATTCCTCGTGCAACAGCTACATAATTATCACTTAGTGGACGCCTAAGCAACACCCAATTCGCCTAATGAACACCTGTAATCCAAATGGCATTGCCAGCACCATTAAGTATTGGACTCGTGTACATAATTAATTGCCTTTTCGTGTAGACCACACCTTGACAACTATAGCCAAACACAAGGGGAAAACAACAATATCCCTAGTCCAATGATGTTAGCATTCCTCTTAGAGCCACTCTGGTATCCACATTGTTCTTACTCAGTAATAAAATATACACACAAAGATATAAATATAGATATAAAGACATTTATATGCATATCGAACAAAAGTACAAGCTACAAACTCAAATAAGACGCATTTATATGCAAGCAAAGAAAACTCAAGAAAATAAGATTTTCATGTCCTAACAAAACTATTAGCCACATACAAAAACATATTAAAAGAAAGCATACATGAGAAAGAGACACTAATACTAAACAACCCCCTTACAATCAAGGGCCTCAATACTAAGCGAAAAACTCTACAATTTAGGAACTGAGCAATATAGATGGGGAGAAAGAGACACAGAGAGAATGAGAAAGATGTGTACCTCAAATCCTTGAAACCCTAATTTCTCGAATCTTTGAACCCTAATTGCTTCGATTAGCACCCTAATTGCTCCCTAATTGCTTCAATCCTTGAGCGAACCCTAATTGCTCCCTGCTACACGCGCGCCGTTTGCTTCAATCCTTTCCTTTTTCTTTTGATGCTTGCTCGTTTTCGGTTTTGTTTTCTTTGATGTTAACATTTTTAGCTAATTCTGGGCCCAATTGACCCATTAGTAAATTAGTTTCTATAAAGTTATTTTTGGCCCTTTAGTTTATTTGAATTGCTTTGTAAGTTGTAAAACTTCCCTGGCCCATTTTCATGTTATGATTAAATTTGTAGTGTTGTTGGACCAAGCTCTTATTTTCTAGTTTCTTATAATAGATAATATAAACTGGGGGTGTAGATAATATAGGGGTGTTCATCGAGAAACTGGTGGTGTAACAAATATATGGGTGTTAAAAAAGAAAGTTTGGGTGCTCCTAATATAGGGGTGTTTAGCTACAAAGTTGGGGTGTACTTTATATGGGGTGTTACTTGATAAAATGGGGGTGTAATGTATATAGGGGTGTTATATAAAGAAAGTGGTGGTGTACAGAATATCTGGGTGTTATATAAAGAAAGTGGGGGTGAATATCTGAGTGTTATATAAGGAAAGTGGGGGTGTAAACACCCCCGGTTAACACCCCCACTTTCCTTATAAGACACCCCTATATACATAACACCCCCAGTTTTGTGCAAAACACCCAAATATTACCTACACCCCCGGCTTAACCAATAACACCCCTATATGAAGTACACCCAAACTTTATTTTCCAACACCCATGTATTTGTTACACCCCCAATTTCTCGAAGAACACCCCTATATAAAGTACACCCCCAACTTTCTTTGTATAACACCCCTATATATCTTACAACCCCAGTTTATGGCGAAACACCCCTATATAAAATACTCACCAACTTTGTAACTCAACACCCCCATATTGTAAGCACCCCAACTTTCGTTTTCAACACCCATATATTCATTACACCCCAGGTTTCCCGATAAACACCCCTATATTAATGACACCCTGACTTTATAGCCAAACACCACAATATTTAGAGCACCCCAGCTTTTTTCTTAACACCCCTATATTCTGTACACCCCCGGTTAACACCCCCACTTTCTTTATACAACACCCCAATATACGTTACACCCCCAGTTTATCGCGGAACACCCCTATATAAAATACACCCCAACTTTGTATCTAAACACCCCTATATTTTAAGACCCCCAACTTTCGTTTTCAACACCCATATATTTATAACACCCCCCATATATTTACTACACCCCCAGTTTACCGGATAATACCCCTACTAAAGAGCAGGTTTTCAGTCATAAACAACTTAAACAATTTTAATTCTATCATAAACAATGACTATTCAAGTAATGCAACATGCCAACATTACAGAAAATATGAAGGGCTAATCTTTTTCTAGTGCATAGTCTTTTCATGCAAGTGAATGTTATCTTTATGTTTGTACTTTATGTGTGTATATTTTGTACTCTACATGACCTATTTTCATTTACAATTAGGAAGCTCTCAAAACCTGTTCTCAAGAGCAGGTTTCCAGTTAGGAACAACTTAAACCTCTCCTGCTCTCAAAACCTGTTCTCAAGAGCAGGTTTCAAGCTAATTTCACTATTCAATTAGCTTTTTTCCCAGAAATAAATATACGAATTCAAAGAAAGGAGTGATAAGATCCTATATGAGATGGTTAAACGGATTCATTTAATAGTTACTAAACAGTATAAGACAGCTCAGTCTATATACTTTCATAACTTAAGCACTTCTTAAAGCATCATCCATACTATGTATGTAAACCTCTGATTAGAAACCATCGAATTTACGAGATCAAAGTCTACAAAAAGATGCAATAAGAGGTGGATATGCCACATAAACCAATCAAATCAACCCTACACACCATTACCAAAACATACCAATCAAAACCCATCTTTTACAAATCCTAGCTAAATCAAACACAAAACCAAAACCCCAACTTCAAAAACCAACAATACCATCAAAGAAATACAAAAAGATTCAACCTTTACATACGACACCAAACAATTCGCTGCCTTCTTGCGCTCAAGAAAAAACACATTGGTAAACACAAAACACACGATTAAATCTAATCAAATCGAATTAAAGATCGGAGAGAGTGCTTACGAGTCGGATGATTCGGGTTGATTACTCATAGTGGTGTTTGATTTAATCGATTGAGCAAAGATGTTTAGATAAAACATAATACAATACGATGAAGAGGCTTAACGTATATCGTAGACTCTGCTCCTAAATGCAAATAGTCTGCTCCTGAGTGCACATTTAATCTGTACCTGTGAGAATATCCGACTCCTGTGAGAGTAAACTGTTTTTCTTAACAAATTCCTGGACATTAGGAGCTGAGGATAGTTTTTCTAGGTACAATTGAAGATCCCCCCATCTTCTGCAATTAGAAGCAACCAGGAGACAATCATTCATTAAACTATAATCTGCATAAGATAGATATCAGGCTACACAATGCCACAATAGGGATGGATCATAGACATATCTAGTCATTCAATGAGAAGAATATCTGGCAACACAAACTTGCCTAGTAAATGATCGTCCGAACTATTGTACTTGTATGTATGCGGAAAAATTGATGTGTTTGGCTGAAAGATGAAAACACATACAAATAGGAATTAATTAGCTAATGATCAATTTAAGATAGTCGGATTACAACTACGATGATGTAACTAAAAACACAAACGAATATAAGGAATTAATTAGCTAATGATCAATTTAAGATAGTCGGATTACGACAACTACGATGATGTAACTAAAAACACATGCAGGGAAAGAACAATAAACTGAACATAATAGAACTTACAGGGTTTTTTTGGGCTTTATAGGGTGAGTCATCTATCAATAGTGTGTTAGTTTCATTAAGATCCCCAATAACCTTTCTAAGCTCAGGATCCTCCCAGAGTTTTTTAATTTCCTTTAGGAACAAAGGTTTATGATTATTCCCCGCGACTTTGAGACCTGTATTAGTACAATGTTCCTGATCCTGCAAAAACAATTTGCAACATATTTTCGGGATGATAAATCTGAATAGCTTGAGATTACAAATATCCTGGAAAAAAAAATGGAGGAAACAAACATGTAAACAACCTACCCATTGAAAAGCCAACTTTGACTTGTAATTATTTCCGAAAACATAGTCAATAACTGGATCCAAATTACGCCTACAGTAATGTTGTAAACAAATTAAAAAGTTAAATACATAAGTGTATATTCCATAGACATGAAAATATCCAAATTACAAGGGAAGGGTGGACGCATACTTTAATCTCGATGACCATACGCCTACGTTAAATCTCTCAAAGCAGAATTTCAGAAAATCATCAACGTGAGGCCTCTTAAAAACTAACAAAAAAGGGTAGCTAAGTTAAAATCAGCACATCAAAAAGTTGATTTGACTTGATTAGAAAAGTTTACATATAATTTTTACCTGCTTTATTTTTCAGTATCTTGTATTGCTTAGATGTACGTGAGGACGTCACCACATTTTCTGGAACGATATCAGCAAGAATGCCATTTATATCAAGGATGAGAGTTTTTTTGAAATAGCTTGAATCATCTACAGACTTTGACCGTTTCCTTTTTTGCTCTATCAGGATTTCGTTTTGCTCTCTCTTCCTTCGGCCTCTTTCAGCGTCATCCTGTTTGTTCGATTCATCAAGCAGGGTTCCTTGCTTTTGAATCCGAGATGATCGTCTGAGATAATGTGCAACCACAGAATGTTTATGTTTGACAGTCTCCGGAGGCTCCTTTGTATTCATGGGTTCATCCTTAGTCCCCTCAGGCTGTTCAGGCCCCATTGTATTCTTGAGTTTCCCCGCAGTCCCCTCAGTCTCCACTTCATTTTTGTCCACAGGCCCCTCAGGCTGTTCAGTCCCCAGTGTATTCTTGAGTTGCTTTGCAGTCTCCTCAAGCTCCATAACACTCTCCACAGGCTCCTTAGGCTTATCCAGATTTTGATGAACAGACATCTCCCCACGTTGTTCAGGCCCCAATACATTCACGGGTTGCTCCGCAGATGGCTCCGCAATTTGAGGATGAACAGTTACAATGTTCGAAGTTTTTGGAGTGGAACTTAGGTTAATCAGCAGAGCTTCTGGCTCTGTGTATCTGCAGGCATCCTTCATTGAAAGAGCTTCAATTAACCTCCAGTCATCTCTATCATCTATTCCCTGTTGATGTTACAAGGAACAAACTAGAAATTAAATTAATATTTTCTAAAGGACAATAGATTGCTACTTATGTAATATGAATTTACCAAATATTGAGTTTTCAAGTCTTCAACAAGACCAAAATCATTGATTTCCGAGAGGTAATCACCCTCCAAGGATCCCTCTAGTGCCTGTCTTGCTTGCCCGATTACATGCGCAAGCATGACACCTGCATAGCTTAAAATATAAAAAATTAGTCAAGAAGGAATATTACACACACATGGGGCTTTAATTTGCCTAAACTCACCCTCACAAGCTTTCTGAAAAAGTGGCGTGTGGTGTCCATGGTCAAGTTGAGAACAAAGACCACATTTATTGATCTAAAAAACATATAAAAAAACCTTAGACATATTAGGAAAGCCTTACTTATCACGAGAGAGAGAGGGAGAGAGGGAGAGAGAGAGAGCGAGAGAGAGGAGAGAGAGAGAGGAAAGCTGATACTTACGTCTTCGGAGTTCAGTTCATCAAGCTTCAATTTCCATATTTCTTTCTTCCTCCTAATCACCGGGTATTTATCTGCCGGTACTAGAGCTGACTTAAGTTTCATGTCCTCGAGAACCAACTTCGGAATTTTATCATAAATGAGTGCCTAACACAGTCAGGAACACAATCAAACTTGATAAATGAAAAAACATTGAAAGTTGTATATTTGTGCAATCATAGCATGGTAATACTCTAGAAAAACATAAGAGCACGCACAAAAAAGAATACCTGAAAAACAGTACTGCAAGCACTAAATGTCCGAGTGTTCTTCTTAACAGCCTCATAAATTCTGTCAAGTATTGCTTGAGCCCAATTAATTGATTCAAATGTGGACGCGTCAACGCAATACTTGTAGTTCCCACTCCTGATGTATGCATTTTCGCTAGATGGAAGGAAAATCTGATCAACCACAAACAAGCGAACAAGCTGCTTGTATTGGGGTGCTTTGTAACATGGGGGTGTTAGAAATATATTGGTGTTTGGCTAAATCTTTTACGTTCAGATATCATCACCCGAATTTGTGGTTCTTTTACGTTCAGATATATTCCTTGTATAACAATTGTGGTGGGGGAAATCTGGGGTTGTAAGGAATATGGGGTGTTTCCTTAAAAACTGGGGTGTGCTGAATATTGGGTGTTTCTGATTGAACACCCATATTCATTACACCCCGAGTATTTAGGTAAACACCCCCCATTTTATACTACGAGACTGCTAGTATAAATAGTAGCGAACTACTCGTAAGTAAGGGGTTTTGGTCTGGTTATTAACATGGTTCAAATAATTATGACAGGGACATCGACATGGATTTGTCTAAAGAACTCAAGCATAATGAATCTAATGTACAAGATGCACAGCCGCATGATGTACAAGATGCACAGCCGCATGTGGAAAAGTTAGCTACTTTAGTAGGACAGCTAATAAGCATCAAAAAAATATTTCAGACACATGATTCTACCATACAATCAGAAGCTGATGTACTTGATGCTCAACATGAGGAGGCTGTTTCTCTTAAAAGAGAACTCTTTAAAGATTCCCAGATTTACAAACTATTGGGAGTGAAGGAGGGGAGTGGCTGCTCCGCTGCCCTCATTCAATTATTTTGTGATTTTTTTGATCAAGAAAGAGGTATCTTCAAGATCAAAGAGGGAATAGAAATCAGTTTTTGTGCACACCGGGTTGCAGATTCACTATCAATCAACCATACCGGTAAGCCAATCAGGGAATTTGAGATGCAGGGGAAGGATAAAATGATGCGGCTTCCACCTTTTGTGGATAGTTTAAAACAGTTGTATGTTTCTAAGAATGAGAAAAAGGAGAAAAAAGATAGAAACGACAAGGAGAAGCACAAAAACAGGATTAAGAAGGAATTGAGTTGTCACTCCTTGATAGAGATTTTGAGGCGCATGCCTGTGGAAACGGATGAACAGAAAGACCAATACAAGCAGCTTGTTCGCTTGTTTGTGGTTGACCAGATTTTCCTTCCATCTAGCGAAAAAGCATACATCAGGAGTGAGAACTACAAGTATTGCGTTGACGCGTCCACATTTGAATCAATTAATTGGGCTCAAGCAATACTTGACAGAATTTATAAGGCTGTTAAGAAGAACACTCGGACATTTAGTGCTTGCAGTACTGTTTTTCAGGTATTCTTTTTTGTGCGTGCTCTTATGTTTTTCTAGAATATTACCATGCTATGATTGCACAAATATACAACTTTCAATGTTTTTTCATTTATCAAGTTTGATTGTGTTCCTGACTGTGTTAGGCACTCATTTATGATAAAATTCCGAAGTTGGTTCTCGAGGACATGAAACTTAAGTCAGCTCTAGTACCGGCAGATAAATACCCGGTGATTAGGAGGAAGAAAGAAATATGGAAATTGAAGCTTGATGAACTGAACTTCGAAGACGTAAGTATCAGCTTTCCTCTCTCTCTTGTGATAAGTAAGGCTTTCCTAATATGTCTAAGGTTTTTTTATATGTTTTTTAGATCAATAAATGTGGTCTTTGTTCTCAACTTGACCATGGACTTGACCATGGCCACCACACGCCACTTTTTCAGAAAGCTTGTGAGGGTGAGTTTAGGCAAATTAAAGCCCCATGTGTGTGTAATATTCCTTCTTGACTAATTTTTTATATTTTAAGCTATGCAGGTGTCATGCTTGCACATGTAATCGGGCAAGCAAGACAGGTACTAGAGGGATCCTTGGAGGGTGATTACCTCTCGGAAATCAATGATTTTGGTCTTGTTGAAGACTTGAAAACTCAATATTTGGTAAATTCATATTACATAAGTAGCAATCTATTGTCCTTTAGAAAATATTAATTTAATTTCTAGTTTGTTCCTTGTAACATCAACAGGGAATAGATGATAGAGATGACTGGAGGTTAATTGAAGCTCTTTCAATGAAGGATGCCTGCAGATACACAGAGCCAGAAGCTCTGCTGATTAACCTAAGTTCCACTCCAAAAACTTCGAACATTGTAACTGTTCATCCTCAAATTGCGGAGCCATCTGCGGAGCAACCCGTGAATGTATTGGGGCCTGAACAACGTGGGGAGATGTATGTTCATCAAAATCTGGATAAGCCTAAGGAGCCTGTGGAGAGTGTAATGGAGCTTGAGGAGACTGCAAAGCAACTCAAGAATACACTGGGGACTAAACAGCCTGAGGGGCCTGTGGACAAAAATGAAGTGGAGACTGAGGGGACTGCGGGGAAACTCAAGAATACAATGGGGCCTGAACAGCCTGAGGGGACTAAGGATGAACCCATGAATACAAAGGAGCCTCCGGAGACTGTCAAACATAAACATTCTGTGGTTGCACATTATATCAGACGATCATCTCGGATTCAAAAGCAAGGAACCCTGACATTAAATTCATAATAAAACTTAAATCTCGACAAACCTATCAAGAAAATATTAGATTCGTACAAGTATATCTCCCTCAAAATACAAATTCTTCAGCTGCAACAACTGAAGAGGGTTGTACATATATTTGGTGAGTTCTTAATTGGTCTATGAATGCAAAGTTCTGTTTTTTTTTATTTCATTTGCTTGTAATCATTCTTAATAATGTTGTCTGCATATTCTATATTTGAACTATGCAGTAGACAGATCCAAAAATCAATTAAAAGTTCGGAAACAAGAAATTAAATTAAAAAACCTAAAAAACAGAAATATACCAACAGGTACTTTAGGTTGAACAACAGCAATCTTGAACAAATCATTCAGCTCCTTCTCTCTAGCCTTCTCCTCATCTTTCTTTTTCTGCAAACCCAAAAAACATCAAAATCGAACATCCAATAAAATCTCTCCCTCCATCTTCTCTCTCTCTCTCTCTGTCTCCCTTCTCATATTCTCTCTTTCTCTCTCCCTCTCTCTCCCCTATCTCTCTGTATCTCTCTCACATAAGCATCTATACAATTTTCAATAAAGCCTCCACCTTTATGAACAATCAAACAGAAATATCAACACACACACACGAATACATAAAATTCTGAAAAAAGATAGTACCTTTGCAGCGAGTTTGGAAGGATCAGGCTTAGGAATAGCAGAAGCTTCAATAGATTTAACATATTTCTGAACATTTTTACTCTTATTCTTATTCTTCAATCCAAATGTCTTATCTTCAACTGATTTTTGCTTCTTTGCAATATCTTGTTTCGATGCTTTCGGTGCTGATTTCGGAGGCATTTTCGTGCTTCGATTCGACGATTATTTTCTCGATTTAAATTAAATTAGGGTTTAGTCAAGTGTGTTTCTCCTGTGTGTATTGAATATTGATTGATGTATCTCTAATTTGGGGATATATGAGAGAGAAGAGAGTGTGAGTAACGAGGAGAGTTGTTTTTGGACATATAGTAGTGGACGGGCCGGAGAAAGCCCGAAATTTTTTTAGCGGGCTTAATTGTCGTGACACTTTTTTCGGCCCAGATCATTTCTTTCACCAAATTGATCAGGCAACACAGACCAGGAATAAATACTACTCCCGTCCCTTACACTTATTTATACTAGCATAAATCTGGTGCGATACACGGTTTTCATTAATATTTTAAATTTTTATTTATCAAGTTATATTATATTTTTAAAATATTTATATAAATATATAATGATTATAAATTTATAATAAAAATAATAGAATAACATGTGGTCGTAATTTAGTAGAATAAATAGACTATTTCTAGTATTTTAACAATTTAGTAGTTTAGCATTTATATATTTTAATAATAGGATAAGTTGTATTCGTAGTTTAGTAGGATAAGTATAGTATATTTAGTAGTAGTTTAATAATTTAGTAGTTTATTAGATATATAACACTATTTATCTATTTTTGTAATAATCAAAATTAGGGAATTATCGTTGAACCAAATTATCTCTATTCCGGCTATTATAATATAGTATAGATTTGGGTAAGACTTTTTGACACGTATTTTAAAATGTATATAAAATATAATTTTGTTAACCTTTTTTATAATTTTTTTCTAAATAAAAATTTAAATATTCAATTTATATTCACAAAAAAAATGTAAAAATAAGTTACATAACTATATTTTTAATTATGTGTCAAACACTCTCTCAAAAATGTAAATAAAACAAGGAAAATGTTATATCCAGCGCAGCTTTTTTATTTCCAGAGCAAAAGACATTTGTAAAGACTAAAATGCCCCTCTGAATGTACATCAATAATCCTAATAAAAATTAATGCGAGAATAATTCAGTCTTTTCAGAGTACTTTTGCTCTGGAAATTAAAATCCTGCTCTGGATTTAACATTTCCCTAAAATAATTAAAAAGCATGGAGAGAGTATTTATTTAGCGACCAGTATTAATATAAATTTTTTTAAATAAAATAAATCATTTGGTTATATACTTATATTTTGTAATTAGGGTAATAAAAATATGACTTGATTCACGTGAAAATAGTGAAAATAATTATATAAAAATAATTAGACGTTTTCACAGTAAGAACTTGATTCAAGTGAGAAAAGTATGTATTGGCATTGAATAAAGAAAATCATCTGATATTTAATTTGGAGTTTTTCAAAATAAACAAGTCAAAGCATTTACAACCAGCTAGGTTGTTACATCTTTTGTAGGTTTTGTCTGCATATATGGCTAGATGGGCTTCTCAAAATATGATCACTTTATTCACATGGCTCATCAGTAATATGCATGTTAATCAATCGTAGAGGGGCGAATACAGTTAAATAATCAAATCGAGATAACAAACACAATTGAAACAACAGTTTTTATAATTGATGTATAAAAACTGATTATAATACTCTCTTAAAAGATGAACAGATATCCTTGAGAGTTGTTGGTTATGTGAATAATATAACAATATTCGTAATGCCTAGTTAAACCTAACATATGCTTATATACTGCACAGTTACACAATCAATAAAGAATTCTATTAAAATACAATAAGGAATCCTACAACATATCCATCTACTGATTGCTACAATAAGTAAAGTTTTACACCGACATATTTCTGCAAATATTTCCTCCTTTAATATCTTCTGATTTTAGGCTCGACAGATACTGATGTGAGTAAATCCTGATGACAAAAGCTTATCAGCAAATACTGATGGTAAATGTTGATAACATCACATTCATCAAATATCGATATCAAATGTTGATCAATAAACTCTGATAGTTTAAATACTGATATCATCAAATTCTTCTAACAATCTCCCCCAAGTTGTGCATTAAGTAAATATGTACAAGTTCCTAATTGATGATGTCAAAACTATCTAAACGCAGAAATATAAACAAGTAAACTATCTTACAGTCAGTGCTTTCAGATTTTAACTTCAGTCTTGAACTCTACTAAATCCAAAAGCATCATCAAAATATTTCTTGAGTATATTTGCTTCAAGAACATTTAAATACATCTTCATCCTCTATTTGATATCCTTGAGCTCTTATGTAGATTCATCGTTCTTATAGATAGCAGCTCTGAGATCATGTAGATTAGATCTTCCAAGTGGCAAGTCATCCAGTTCCAAGAAACCAACTTTCTTTCCATCAGGGTTGAAAGTGATAACTTTACACCTATAGACATGATCACTTTGGCTCCTTCAATAAGTATATTGTTGTGCAATATAGGCCTGTACATAACAAGACTAAGTTATATTGGCAGCCCTAAAGTCTAGTTGTATGATAATCTATATTTGTATTTTGTAATTGTATTTCTTGAGTCTGTAAAAGTGTTTAATAAATTAGACTTGGAGATTTTTCTGTGAACAACCTTCAAGCTAAGGAACAAACTCTGGAAGAAGATCAATTCCTGATCATGCCTTAGAGAGAAGTATAGCATGTTGGATTTGAATAAAATTATTCTAGGAAAAATGTTATAAGTCAGATATCAAAAAGTCACAGATCAAAGGATATCGAGAAGTATGTCGAAAAGTCCAAAATGACTTATTGAGAAGTCTCAAGAGATATCGATAAGTCAACCTACATATAGAGATCTCAGATATCAACAAGTCAAAATGTCTATGTAGGGAACTGAAGATATCGACAAGACATTTCTTCATGTAGAGATCTAGAGATATCGACAAGTCAAAAATCCTCATGTAGAGAACTCAAGATGCCGACAAGTAAAAAGTCTATAACAAGAACTAGAGATGTCGACAAACTATTCTACATGTCGAGAACTAGAGACCTCGAAAGTCAGTTATATATGTCAAAAACTCGAGATATCGATAAGTCATTTCACTTATCGATGTGTCACTTCTCTACAGAACAAAAGGAGACCTTGACAACCTATCTCATAATTCAGAATGCAGACAAGTTCAAGATTCAAGATTATCATCCAACAAACAATTCATTCACCGAATTGGAAAGACTACAAAAATAGCTTGAAGAATACAAGATCAAGGGTCGGGATTCACCGGACAAAGGATCGCCACAAACCTACAAGAATCTGTACATATTCGCTAACACCAGAAAAAAAATAGACAAGATAGCTTTATATACTATCTTAGTACATTTAAGTGCAAGTTTTTTAATCATGTGATGTTGGTCTATAAAGTATGCACGGGTCCTTAGTTTAGAAACATATCTAACAAGTGGTATCAGAGCAAAATCTGAAAGTATATAGCTAAAGACCTTGGAAGAATGAGTGCTAAAAAATTAAACAGTATCAAGATACCTATCTTTGATAAGATTAACAACACGCTTTGGAATAAGAAAATAAAGTTGTTATAAGGATGGCCAACCCTATGTACATTTAGATTCTCAAGAATGGAACCTTAATTTCTATGGAAAGGGTTCCTGAATCTACAGATGGATACATGGTCATACTTGCACATTTTGCACCTAAAGATCCCTTAACCTACACAGAGCCTGAAAAAGAAAAGGTTTCACCGGATAGCATCTTACAGCTCATATTGATTGAGTCTCTTGATAATGTGATGTACAATAATATTATTAATTGTGAGTCTGCTAAATAGATCTAGGGGAAAATAGAAATACTGTGTGAGGGAACAGAAGAGATTAGATCTAATCAAAGAAGGATCTTGGTGTCACAGTATGAGGGTTTTATGGCTAAACCTAAGAAAAGTATAACTAAAGTTTTTGAAAGGTTTAATAAGCTAATAAACGATTTGCAGCTTCATGACAAGTATTATGAAGCTGAAGAGGTTAACCTTAAATTCTTGCTCACCCTTCCTGATCATTTGGAACAAAAGATATCTGCTATTAGAGAAGGAAAAGATTTAAGCAGAATAACTCTGGAATTATTGTATGATATCTTGAAGACCTATGAGCTGAAAATATTATATAGAAAGTCTTTGAAAGCTGGTCAAGGGCATATTGTTGAAGGATCAAGTGCCTTGGTAGCCAATGACAGCAAAACATCTGAAGATGAACTAGAAGCTCAAACACCAGTTGTTTAAGTTGTTGAGCAGAAAAATAAAGAACCACATAAGTGAGTCATATTAGATTTAGAGGAAGATGAATTCTACACCCTTGATGAGTTGTATGAGATGGACCAGTCAATGGCTTACATTGAAAGAAAATTCTCTAACATAAGGGTTAAAAATCCAAAGAACTTCAAGAGAAAGGGTCAGGCATCCAACAACAACAACAATGGAATTGAAAAACTCAGTTCAATTTAGTTGGCAAAAGTGGCTACAAGTCAGGGTCTGTTGACAGATCAAAGATAAGGTGTTATAACTGTGATAAACTAAGTCACTTTGTCACTGAATGTAGAAATCCAAAGAAAGTGAAGAAATATAAAGCATATTTGGAGTTGGAAGCAAAGTATGAATCACTCTTGAGAAAGCAACAGGGAAAGGCTTATATTGCAGAAGGCAAAAGCTGGGATGATACAGATGATGAGGATGACTGTGAAGAATATGGAAATTATTTTCTCATGGATGTAGAGCAAGGAGAATCATCTGCATCCAAATCAGAGGTACCTATTCTAACCACAATTGAATTAAATGTCACTCAATATAAAAAAAACTGTTGAGAAAATGAGTGTAGAGATGTTTCATATCTACACAAACATGATGGCGGCTATTAAGGAAGTGAGTAGGCTGTCAAAAATCAATGAGAAGCTTGAGATTGAAAAACAGGAGCTAGAACTACAGCTTGTTGGTCTTGAAATAGTCAAACAAGAAAATGAGTAACTCAAGAACAAGTTGAAGTGTGATAGAGAAGTAGAGGCAATGTTGAGAGAAAAAATTGAGAAAAATAATTTGAAGCTCAAATCATTCAAGAATGCATCTCATTTGATTGGTCAGTATCATGAGAAAAACAAACCATATGCTAACATAGCTATTGGTTTGGACTATGAGGCCTTGAACTCTCACAAGAAAATTGAAGTTGACAAAGGGAAATAAATTGAGAACCAAGATGTTCCTGTGATGCTAAAAAGAGTAAATGCACCTTTGTTTGAAGCTTGTGAAGCAAATTTCAGTGAAGTGGAGTTGGAAATCAAGTAAGAAATTGCAGATGAAGACAAAAAGAAAAACAACAAAAATGGAAAAATAGGTATAAACAAGAGCAACAATTATGCCTATGTTGCAGATGCTTAAAAGAAGCAATGTTATAAATATGGCTCAGCAAATCACCTAACTCACCTTTGTAGAAAGACTGTTAATGAGCCAAAAGTTGGAGCATGCAAGTACAATGAGGCACTGGTTGAAGATTCATATTCCTTCTGTGATAAGTTTGATTGCATTCCTTGCAAAATGAAGGTTATGACAAACTGTCATAAGTTGAGAAAAGATCACAAGAAAGTCAATATTGGATCTGAGATTAAAAAGGGAAATGTTGATCAAACTATGAATGTTATTCTTTTTGAAAATTTAAATTCTACTTCTGCAACTTTCAATGGAAAAGAAGAAAGTACCCAACACTGCTTGGGTAGCTAAACACACTTAATCCTCATTGTTTGAAGGGAAGAAGAATAAATTCATATGGATCATTGACAGTGGATGTTCCAGACATATGACAGGTGATAGAACCCAACTATCACAGTTTGAGGAGATGGCTGACCCATTGGTGACTTTTGGAGACAATAACAAAAGGTTCATAATGGGATTTGGCAAGTTAGTTTCTGGAAATATTGTCATTGATAATGTAGCATTAATTGCTGATCTTAAAGTAAATCTTCTCAGTGTTAGTCAGTTTACAGACAAAGGTTTTAAAGTAATATTTGACAAAGAAGATTGTTAAATTACTAGTAAGAAAACTGGTGAAGTCGCTCTAAAAGGATCAAGGAAATGAAGCATGTTTTTTGCAGACTTGATATCAAAAAACAATGATGGAATATGTTGCTTCTACACTTAGGCATCCAGTGAGCAAAACAAACTTTGGCAGAAGAAACTCTTTCACTTGAATTACAAAGAAATCAACACCTTGGTGAAAAATGAATTAGTGAGAGACATTTCAACTCTAGAATTTGCTCAAGATGAAGTTTGTGAGGCCTGTCAAAAAGGCAAAATGAAGAGGTCCAATCACAAGAGCAAGACTGTAAATTCAATAAGTGCCCAATTGCAGCTTATTCATATGGATCTGTTTGGACCAGTTAATGTCTTATTTATGTCCAGAAAGAAATATGCATTGGTGATGGTGGATGACTACTCGAGATACACTTGAGTGAAATTTATGCATTAAAAGGATGAAACTCCACATATCATCACTGAACATATAAATAAAGTTGAAAAGCATAATGAGGATCAAAGTTGTGTTAAAAGATTGAGAAGTGATAATGGCACAGAATTCAGGAGTGCAACTTTAAGTGAATTCTGCAAAGACAAAGGCATTGTTCAAGAGTTCTCAGCTACAAGAACACCTCGGTAAAATGGTGTGGGTTGAAAGGAAAAAAAGAACTCTAGTTGAAGCTGCAAGAACAATGCTGCAAGATGTCAATTTGCCAATAACTTTTTGGGAAGAAGCTTTCAACACTGCATGCTACACTTAAAACAGATAATTTATCAACAAAATCCTTGGCAAGTCACCCTACTCAATTCTGTCAAAAAGAAAGCCTAGTGTAAAATATCTGCATGTGTTTGGAAGCAAATGTTTTGTGCTCAAAGACAACTCTGATTATGTTGGAAAATTTGACTTTAAAGTATTTAAAGCTATTTTTCTGGGATATTCATTGGAAAGAACTGTCTACAGAGTTTATGTGTTAGAGCAAAAGAAAATTATGAAAAGGACATATGTGACCTTTGATGATGACAAGTGTCCAGGATTTGAATTCCTTCATAAAAATGAAGCTGAAGCCCTAAAATTTGAAAATCTAATTATTGACAGTGATTCTGAAGATGAAGTTGAGATTTACATAAACAATAGAGTGGAGGAATAATCAAATGAACCAGTAAATTGTGAAGATGATAATTCATCTCAAAGTAGAAATACACCTAAATTTGATGGCACAAGCTCGGGGGGAGAAAGAGATGACAGTCTTGCAAGTCATGCCAATAATGAAGAAAATAAAGACAATTCTAGCCAACAGAATCATACCAGAAATTGGGATAGAAGTCACACATGATAAGTTATTATTGGTGATCCCAATGCTGGAGTAAGGACTAGAAGTGCCATTGTAAATGAATGCTTGCATGCATGCTTTCTGTCTCAAATTGAGTCTAAGAAAATTGAGGAAGCTCTACTTGATCCTGACTGGATAACTGCTATGCAAGAAGAGCTAAATCAATTTGAAAGGAATAAAGTTTAGTATTTGGTTCCTGCACCAAAGAACAAAAGTATCATTGGAACAAAATGAATGAAAATAGAATTGTACCAAGAAATAAAGCAAGACTGGTTATGAAAGGCTACTCACAAGATGAATGAATTGATTATGGTAAAACTTTTGCTTTAGTTGTAAGACTTGAAGTAATAAGAATTTTTCTTGCATTTGCTGCACATTCAACTTTCAAAGTATATCAAATGGATGTGAAAAGTGCATTCCTTAATGATGAATTAGAAGAATAAGTCTATGTGTAACAACCACAAGGCTTTGAAGATCCAGAATTTCCAAACTTTGTATATAAACTGTTGAAGGCTCTTTATAGATTGATGCAAGCACCCGGATCATGGTATGACACATTGTCAGAATTTCTACTCAAACATGGATTCACTAGGGGGACAATTGATAAGACTTTATTCTACAAGTAGCATGATGATGACATTATCGTGGTTCAAATCTACGTGGATGATATCAATTTTGATTTTATAAATAAAAAGCTATGTCAAAGATTCTCAAGGCTCATGCAGAGTGAATATGAGATGAGTATGATGGGAGAACTAAGTTACATCCTTGGCCTTCAAGTTAGCCAAAGAAGTGATGAAATCTTTATTAGTCAAACCAAGTATGTCAAAGATCTACTGAAGAAATTTGGAATGGTTGATTGTTCATCCGCGTCAACACCTATGTCTACAACTATCAAGTTGGATAAAGACAAGAAAGGAAAAAGTGTAGACATTTCAGGTTATAGAGGAATAATTGGATCTTTGTTGTACTTAACTTCTTGTAGACCATACATCATATTTGCAACATGTATGTGTGCTAGATTTCAAGCAAATCCTAAAGAATCACAATTGATGGCTGTCAAGAGGATTTTCAGATATTTGAAGGGGACAACAAACTTAGGATTATGGTATCCTAAGGGAACTGGTTTTGAAGTTGTTGGATACACAAATGCAAATTTTGCTGGATGCAGAGTAGACATAAAGAGTACTAGTGGAAGCTGTCAATTCCTTGGTCAAAGACTTGTATAAGAAATAGCAATATGTGTCAACTTCTACAGCAAAAGCTGAATACATAGCTGCTAAAAGTTGTTGTGCTCAAGTACTTTGGATTAGAAATCAATTAATGGACTATGGCCTAGTATTACATAACATTCCAATCATGTGTGACAATACTAGTGACATATCTATTGTTGCTAATCCAGTTAATCATTTTAGAACTAAGCACATTGATGTAAGGTACCATTTTATTAGAGAACATACTGCAAATGGTACCATTGAGCTTATTTTGTTCCAACAGAAAAATAATTAGCTTATATTTTCACTAAACTTTTGAATGAAGCAACTTTCACTAGACTTGTAGGTGAAATTGGTATGTTAAATTCTTCATCCTAAAGGCAAGAACTCAACTAATATGTTGCAGCAGATTAATTCCTGATAAATCAAAATTAATTTGATTTAATTTGAAATTAACTGAAATATAATTTATAAATATTTCAAGATTCTCTATATATTTATTTTTTTTTTAATTCAAATTTTAGCTTGGAATTTTTCTGATTCTACGCAAAGCCGTCTAGTTGTTAATTCACATTTTAATATGCGAAATTAATATATGACATAACTGAGAAGGTACAAAAGTATTAGAGAACTGAATTCTCGATAAGTTTCAATGACTTCTCGACAAGTCATTTTGAGACTTCTCGACAAAGTTCTCGATAAGTCTTTTATGTGACTTCTCCATGGACTTCTCGATAAGCCTCTCTATGATTTCTCGACAAGAATTGTAGAGATCTCGATATAATTATCAATATGGAGTTCTCTATAAAAATAAATTTTAGACTTATCAATAACTCAGAACTGAAATTATTTAATTTAATAAATTATTTCAGTAAAATACTTTTGATATAAAATTAATTCTAAGTTTATGTTAATTTATTTAATAAAAAATTGAATAATTCAGTATAATTAGGACAAACTGGGTATTTATTTTAAATCTCGATAAATCACTATCTTGTTCTCGATAAGAGTCAGGATAGTGACATCTCGACATGAGTTTTCTAATTCACGTGACTTCTCGATAAGCAAATATCAACCGTTTATTCCTTACTTCTCGACAAGTCACATCTCTAGCCTATAAATACATAAACATTTCGACATAACCCCTCTTTACGCTTTCGAGATCGCAATTGACCTAATTTCTGCAAATTTTCACCGCTCTCACTAGTTTCAAGCTCTTTCTTCCTATAAACACTTACCCACTCAAACTCAAACACTTTTAATGGCTGCCAACAATGCTAGAGCTTTTATCCCAAATGAGGACACCGACTACTTGGCATTTGTTGATGCAAACCAAGCTCCTGACTACTTGGCACTGGACGTGTTGTGTTAGATAATGAATGCAACACATATGGGGATGAATGTGTTTCTTGGATTTTTTTAACCTTTTTAAATAGTTTGGATATTAAATGAACAAAGCAGTTTCTAATTTGCAGAGATATCATATTAACAGAAATAAAACAACAAGCACAATATTTCAAAACTCACTTAATTTGTATTAATTAAGTTTGTCTTGCTAATTCTGTGTTCTTAAAAATATAAGAACTCAGCTTCTTCCTTGAGAGAATACAAGAAAATATGAATCTGTTTGTTAACTCTAAATCATGCAGGTCTTAGCAAATATGTGCAGAATCTTGCAGGTCTGTGACTATCCTTTGTCCAGTTAATCTTGGCCCTTGATCTTGTGTTCTCCCAGCTACTTTATAGACTTTTCAATCTAGTGAATAGATCATTTGTTGACTGATAATCTTGAACTTGTCCGTATTTTGTATTTGAGAGGCATATCGAGATCGCCGGTTTGTTCAATAGAGAAGTGACATCTCAATAAGTATAATGACTTATCGAGATCTCTGAGTTCTCTAAAGTTATATTTGACTTGTCGAGGTCTCTTGATCTTGCATGTGAAATGACTTATCGATATGTCTGAGATATCTACATATAGAATTGACTTGTCGATATCTCTGAGATCTTTTTAAATATTTTGACCTGTCGATATCTCTGAGATATCTAATGAGAAATTGACTTGTCGATATCTCTGATTCTTCACATGGGCGCGGCACTGCTGGCCTTTCTGTATCATGGGATTGCTGAGTGGAAAAGGCCAGAAAGTAAAAAGAAGACTGTCGAAGGAAATAGTTGGATAATTTTGGTAAGTTTTGAATTTTATATCTTTTGTAATTTGGAAACGTATCAGTTGAACTATTATCTCTGTTGACTACGAATTTGATAAAACTTCATATTTGACAGGGCTTTTTTCTACTACGGAACCCGAAGCTCCGGGAGGAGCTTTCCAACTATTTGAAGCTGCCTATCACTTTGAATGTAAGCGAGTTAACTGTTCCTTTCTTGCCCCCGATTATTGATCAGGTGGGGAAGATGACACACAATCATCGAGCAGATTTTGTGGGCTTTAGGAACCAGCTGGATAATATCTTTCTTAACCTTGCACATGAAGTAAGTTTGTAAACATAATTACCTTTTTTCAGATTATGTAAAATCTTTCCAACTTGATTTGCTATCATGTGCAGGATGTTAACTGGACTCCTTACGAACATTCCATCCATCCACAAGAACGGTGGAGCACTCGTATTGGTCCGATTATATGCAATAATTTTGTGGTTCACCATCAACCACACCTTGCATATAAACAATTTCCGTTTCTTGAATACTATGATCTTGAGAGTCTCAAATGGAAGCCACATGAAATAAAATTCAAGAAAAATAGCGGTGGCTCCGACCAGAACTTAATAAAGCATTACCAGAAGGAATATGACTGGTGGAAAGGCAAACATATTCCCAAGAAACTTTTTGATAGAAAGATTACCAAAATCTACTGTAGGAGGACTTTCAAAAGGCCTCTCTCTGCCCCTTCAACTCCCAGACGCTCACCCCCACCTTCTGACAATAATGGGGACGGGGGAAATGAGGAGGAAAGACAAAGGTATTCTGCTCTTCAAAAAAAGAGAAAGTTTTCTAGTTTTTGATGACTAGTTTTGTAACCCTCTTCCTGTGTTAATGCAGGGATCTCTCTGCCCCTTCAAATCCCAGACGCTCACCCCTACCTTCTGACAATAATGGGGACGGGGGAAATGAGGAGGAAAGACAGAGGTATTCTGCTCTTCAAAAAAAGAGAAAGTTTTCTAGTTTTTGATGACTAGTTTTGTAACCCTCTTCCTGTGTTAATGCAGGGGTCTCTCTGCCCCCTTAAATCCCAGACGCTCACCCCTACCTTCTGACAATAATGGGGATGGGGGAAATGAGGAGGAAAGACAGAGGTATTCTGCTCTTCAAAAAAAGAGAAAGTTTTCTAGTTTTTGATGACTAGTTTTGTAACCCTCTTCCTGTGTTAATGCAGGGAGCTGAAGTTGAAGGAAGATGAGAGGATGAGAGACTTAAGTTTATTGGATTGTCTTAAACCTCGGAAAAACCTTGACGAGCTTGTGATATATTATTACGTGAAGTAAATTCATGAGTTTATGTTCAAAATGATTTTTTTCTTTTCTTGAATCAGATATTTTGAGATTGTTGTTATATCTTTACTAATTTTTGGTTTCGTTTTGGATAGTTATTTGAACCGCACAATGCCTTCCAATGCTTGTCTTCTGCTCAGCACGTTTACCTACAAAAAATATGAAGGTGAATTTGGAAAGCCCTCTTCGCAGATTGGGAAAAAAAAATTGAAGGTATGGAAGGGAGAATTTGATGAATACTCATACATCCTCTTTCCCATGTGCTTTAGGTAAGATTCTAAAGCTAAAATTTTAAAATCCTTATGCAACTTAAGATCAAGTGCAATGCCAAAATCGGAAAAATATTATAGTCGGTTCGTTTGTTTTTCTATTATACTTGTTTTTGTTTTTCTATTTTACAGTGGACACTTTAGCTTAGCTATAGTCTGTTTCATGGACAAGGAAGAAGGCGCGGGTGAAATTTTGATACTTCATTTAGATTCATTACAATATCACCAAAGTACTCGAATTTTTGAAATAATTACATGGTAAGAAAAGTGAGATCCTTCATCAACTAACATATGCTTTATAATGTCTTACAAAACAAGTCTTATTTATAATATTTAATCAATGTAGGATTTTGAGACGGAAGTGGGAAGAAAAATCAACTTTAGATTTTCCACAGATTGTCACAAAACCTGTTGAGGTAAAATATCTTTGTTTTGCGCCTTAGATTTTGTGTTATCTTGCTTATTTCATACATGCCTACAAACATGTTATATATATCAGGTTCCTCAACAACCAAACAAGCATGATTGTGGTTTGTTTGTGATTCACATGATGGAACTATTCCTCCAAAAAGCTCCCACACGATTTACAAATGACAATTTAAAAATGGTATCAATTCCTCCCCTCTTCTCTCCCCCCCTCCCTCGCTCTCTTCCTCTCATATAAACACAAGTTTATAACATGTGCTTTACTTCTGTTTTTCAGTTTGGAAAGAATTGGTTTGACCCACTCACTGCATGTGCATTGAGGGAGAGGATTAAGCCTATCATTGAAGCAGAGATTGAAATTGAGTCGAAGAGAGATGAGTTAAAAGCGGGTTAGAAGCTTGTATTTCTTTATTAAAGAAAATTCTATTGTCCATTATTCTTTTAGATTTTACAGATGTCAAACACTAAAATATTTATTGTTTCTGTCCCAGGGAACACGTTGGGCAAGAAACGTCGTAGGGTGATTGGTGAGAAAAAGACCGTGCCAATTGAGCCTCTGGAGCATGTACAGAAGAAAGTTACCCGAGCTAAGGCGAGAAAGATAGTTACCCGGGATCAGACGAGAAGGCATATGAAGCTCCGGAGAAACATAAAAACTGTGGATGGTCCCGTGATGAAAAGGAAACAAATCAAATATAGTGAAGGTTCTGCAGATTTAACACCTGTCAATCAGAACGTTAGGAATCTCCGGAGCACTATAAAAACCGTGCTTGGCCACAAGAGAAAAAGGGAACATGTCGATTATGCACATTTATCAAACAAACCTAGGAAAGGTTACAAGCTATTTTAAGAGGAATGCGCATTGCAGAGTGCAGACTTGGCTACTATGTTTGTGTTTGAGAATTCTTAGTTGACTTGTAATCTTAACTAAAATGATTTGAATTTGTGCAAGAATGTTAATTTGTGCAACAACATCAGGGCAGATGGCCAGAGTGTGGCTATGCCATGCTCCTCCTTCACTCCATGCCATCATGTTAATTAGATTTTCTCTTGCACCATTCCTCTTTTGTTTGTAACCTGTTATTGCAGAAAAATATAAGCTGATCTTTTCTTTGTTTTTCTATGTAAATCCCAAAATTTGCGGTGCTAGTTTGGTTTCTAGTGATGAATGTTATCCGAAAAGCCATTGAGAAATTAATCTCTCTTTGTGTAATCATGTGATAATCTCTTAATAGAGTCTGTGGAAACCCGATGGGTTCGGGTTCGGGTTCGGGTTCGGTAAAAAATCGGGTTCGGGTTTGGTTTTTACTAAACCGGTTTCGACCGACCCAATTGCCATCTTTAAGCACATGGCCTCCTTTGTAATTGAGCCCGGCCTGAATATCCCCAAAACATGATTTTTCGGCATTTAATTTTTGATGTCATTTTTGCCAAGTGGGGAAAATAAAATATTCGAAAGACGTAGAACGGCAGTGGTCTACATTTATTTATTATTTGAAATGCTAAGAACGACCTCGTTCTATAGTAGTCGTATTTTTGTAAATAATTTGAAAAAAATGTATTTTTAAAAAAATTTCAACTTGACAGTATTTTTGTAAATAATTTGTAAAAAGTTAGTATATTTATAAATATTCCATTTTTAAACCCGAATTACTTTCGGGTCGGGTTTGGTGCATATTTTACTATAAATTTTTTGACAAAAATCGTACAAAATTTTATACAAGGAACGGAGTGCATAGCTTCGTGTTTATACAAGGAGGAAAAATCATCAAGAACATAATAAGATTTTCTAATCAGTACATAATAAGTGCTTTCTAAATAAAAACAGTTTAGCTGCTTCCTAACACTACAAGAAAAACACGATCTTACAACTGTTTTTCACCATTTTATATCCATCTTTACACTTAATTACTCAAATCTGTTTTAGGAACAGGTTTAATCCTCAAAATTACTTTCTTTGTGACGGACAAAATGGATGATCCCTGACATAATCAGAAACAGATGTAGTAGTAGCTGCTGCCAATCCTTTAAGATATAATCGAAGATTGCCGTTAGGTCCTGAGGATCATACACACCATATTACCATCATGCAACATTATAATTTCAAAAAATAAATAATTAAAAAGAAGCAAACTTACCCAGTTAATCATCATTCAAGTTTTTGTAGTTGTATGACGTGGGAAATATTGCTGTATTCGGCTGTAGGATGAAATTACATCAGACTATAAGAAACTAATTTGCTACGCATGTAGGGAAAGAACAAAAAAGTGAACATGAAGACAACTTACTAGATTTAATTTGGCTTTATGCTTTGAATCGTCAACCAAGAGTATGTTGGCTACATCATCATATCCTATTTCACGGAGCTTTCTAGTTTCCTTGCACAATTCACCTTCTTTTGAACGAGTACAGTTGGATTGATCCTATAAACAATTATCACAAATAACCATGCAACTTGGTTACACGCCACAGTAAAAAGCATCCTAGAAGAAATTAGAGCAAAAAATTGTAATTGACCTACCCAAATAAATTTCAATTCTATCCTAGTAGAAAAGCTTATAATGGCATTTATAGACGGTGTCACGGTTTTCCTGCATTACACAAATAAATTTCAATTCAAGCCTCGTAGAAAAGCTTAAAATCATTAAGACACAAATTACTAAAAACAAAAATATCGACAAGGAAGATAGACATGTATATATTTCACATGCAACGAGTTGAATAGAAATTTATTTCAACATGAGAAAGAAAAGCACATACTCCATCTTTGCTGACCATATGCCTACATCAAACCTCTCCAAGCAAAACTTCAAAAACTCTTCACATTGTGGCCTCTTGATAACTAAGAAAAACAAAAAGTAATCCAATTAAAATTTATGAGTCACCTGATTTCATGCAAAAGAAATTTGAAAAAAAAATTCATAACATTTATGAGTCACCTGATTTCATGCAAGCTTCCGTTTGAGTTTCAGAATCAGATGGAATATATATTGGTATGTAGTTTTGAAATCCATTATGTGGCATTCCGTGTAAAACACAAGCAAGAACTCCATTTATGTCAAGTACTAGAAGTTTTCTTCTAGTAACACTGGCTCTATCCGGGCCCGTGATCTGACAAGGAGAGGTCTTCTCGGAAATGACATCTGAAACAATTGTTGGAGGAGATCCTGTTGAGGAGGAGATGGTGGAGGTCTTCTTACGCCTAGCATATGTTGTACCAAATTTATTTTTTCTTTTCAGGGAGGGAGATGGTTTTGGCTGTGGTGACTTCTTAGTCCTCTTACGCTTAGATTTTAAAGTGGAAAGCACTTCCATTAAGGGTAAATTTTCATCTAACTTGTCTTCCTCTCCATGTCCATCCATCTCATCTGCCTTGTCTTCCTCTCCATGTCCATCTATATCAAAGATGTTTTCATCATCATGGCATTGCTTCTTAGAGAAAACGGCATGCTCCAGCCTTGCCAATCTTTCTTCATAGATTACAGAATTACATGTGGAGCAGCGTTGTTGTCCAGACACGAACTCTGATGGTTGTCCAGACACAAACCCTGATGTCAACTTTTTCTTGCACTGTTTCCATGCTTGATTCAACTTCTTTTTGGTCCATGCTGACATGACTGGTTTACCTTTATCAATGCATTCTGGATATTTTTGCTGGAGAAAGAAAATCTGAGAAGAAACCAAATATTAATCAAGAAGTAGCACAGCATAGAATACAGGTCCTTGAAAGTTACAATATACATACCTTCAAAAAGTAAACGCAGCCTCCAACCCCTGCATTCCGTCTATCTCTGCCCTTCGTCCTTATTTGGTAATCCTTGATGGAATCGAGGAGACATTCAAGGATATATTTTCCCCAATTGTATTGTTTGGCAGATTGTACAACAGAGAGGGCTTTATACAACTTTCCACTGGGAATGATTTTGGTTGATGGGCAAAAGAAATTACTTAATGCAATAAGCAAAAAGGTTTCCTTAAAGTCGAGATCAGCTTGTTTAAAATTCTCTAAATCTGATATTAAATCCATGAGTTTTTTCCCACCAAATTTAGCCTTGAGTCTTTCTTCTTCCTCATCCGAGATAGATACAGGAATTGGAATCCCCTCTGCCGGGATTCCTAAAACCCTACCAATATCTCCGGCCTTGATATCAGCCCCAAATACGGAGCATGAGTTGACATCAAAGTTATCTAAAAGTGGTTTAATAAGTTTAAATTCCATTTTAACGGCCTGAAGATGTTGAAGGCATCCAAATCCCATCTCCTCTACTGCTTGCATCAACTTTACATTTTCTTGTATCATTTCCATTACTTTGACTAGTCCTTGAGGGCTGCAATTGGATTTCAGCACTGCCTGATGTTTCTTCATATCTCTGTATAGAACATTACTTTATAAGTTGAGACACAAAGCTCATAACCCCCAAAAAGATCATTTGATCAGTAATAATTCTGGTAATAACCGAAATCAGATAGCGCAGAAAGCATTACTTTATAAGTTGAAAATACTATAACGTAACATGGATATATTGCGATTAAAGTCGACTGGCTTCTCGAACTTTACAGAAACAGAGACAGGCCTCACATCAAGACTATCATCCAAGTGAGTGACTGCAATTTTACGAGAATGTGAAGACTACTTTGCAGCGTTCCTGGTACCTGATTTTATGAGTACTATCCTATCAATAAAGTGGTATGTACTTTGTTAAATATCACTCTCTAAATATAATCTGATCATCTTCTATCAGGTGACCATCCATGATATATTTTTCAACTTCGATAACATGAATAGAGCTATACAATTGTTCCACTACAATTACAATTACTAGTTCTCAATTTTCATTTTACTTTTCGTGTTCTAATAATCAGCAATGCAATCAGAGAATGCAAACAGAGCTAACAGAGAATCAGAGTAACGAACTTCTTTCCTGCTATCTTTCTTGCTTGAAGCTTCAGCCATCTTTTTCTCAATTTCTCCTCACTGTGTAAATACCTGTTCTTCTCTCCTCACTGTAATTACATGTTCTCCTAAGCGGGTCCTTTCTTGAGGAAATCGGGGGGGACTTGCTTTGATTTAATTTAACGATTCTGGGCCTTTAACATAGTTGGCCCAGTTCTCCATTTATCTCTTCTAGATTAAATCATGTTAAGCCCAAATTCTTTTATTGAATTGTCATATCTTGACTCCTTTCCCAGCCCAACTTGTCTCTTATTTTAGTTTTTTTATATAATTATTTTATTTTATTTTGTCAAAATAAATTAGATAACATTATTCTTTTAATAATTATATGTATATATGTGTGTACATATTTAATTTTGTTAATATTTTTAGGACTACTAACATAAAAATCATATATTTCTCAAGTAAATTTCAAGATTTTAAGTAATCGAAATAGAACGGGGCGGGAACATCGGAAAAGAAATGAAACTTATTAAATGTTGTACGACTATAAATATTTATAAAATATATTTTATACCATCAATAATATTTTAAATATAAATTAAAATATTATGCATGAAGATAATCAATTCGGTTATATAGGGGTGTTCTTCAAAAAACTGCGGGTGTACTGTATATAGGGGTGTTATTGGATAAACCGTGGGTGTAGGGAATATAGGGGTGTTTAGCGATAAACTGGGGGTGTACAGATATAGGGGTGCTAAAAAAAGCTGGGGTGCTTTAAATATTGGGGTGTTCAGCCAGAAAGTTGGGGGGTACTTTATATAGGGGTGTGCTTCAAAAACCTGGGGGTGTAATGTATATAGGGGTGTTTTATAAAGAAACTGGGGGTGTTAACCGGGGGTGTACAGAATTAATACTTAACACCCCCATTTTATCGTGAAACACCCCTATATAAAGTACACCCCAACTTTATTTTCCAACACCCATATATTGGTTACACCCCCAATTTCTCGATACACACCCCTATATACTTTACACCCCCAGTTTTACAACTACGGTATCGGTTACAAGGGATTAATCTCAAATCAATTATTAGAAATCTAGAATAAATTCGACATGAACTTTTTCTATTTTTGTAATTAAAAGATCAAATGCTAAATGCGATTTGAGATTAAGTTCTAGGGATTTTGATCCGCTAGATTGTTACACAAGAACAAGAGAGTGATTTCTAGTTGATTGGATTTAACTTTACAAGCTAGAAATTGTGATCTTGAATTAGCAGATAAGATGAAATATTTGGCTGCTTTTTCTCTGTTTGTTCTTGGCTTCTGTTTGATTGCTTGGTTTTGAAAGAATTGGTCTTCTGCTTCTTTTAATCAACACAGCCGAGATTAATGAACTGGTGTGACAATCCTTTGTCCAATAAGACTTTCGGTGTGACAATCTTTTAGAGCTAGCAAGACAATTAAAATGAACTAGCAAGACTTTCGGTATGACTATTGATTGTCATACCGATTGTCATATTAGTTCAAATGAAATTGTTTTACTGAATTAATAAGTGATTTTAATCTAAATAATAATTCTGTCAAGACAATCAACTGAATTAGCATGACATTCGGTATGACTATCAATTGTCATACCGATTGTCATACTAGTACAATCAGTTGTCTTTTTAGAATTAAAACAGATTTTAACCAATTAAAATTCTGAAAAACCTTAATATTAATTCAGAATTAATTAATCAATTAATTTAATTAATCAAATAAATTAATCTTTGCAGATATAATTTATTTTCATAATTAAATTATATGACTTAATTAATTAATAGAGAATTAATACTAACCCTGAGCAGCATCCATTCTTCTGACAATCTTCTGAAAGTCACTGAGACTTATGAATCAATTCCGCCACTTCAATGCTGACACTCGATGTACTGTCTGGTTCATGAGTGACTAACTTTCGTGACGTTTCTTCATGTCTTGACTTTGTTGTTCTGATTGAATCCTTGTAATAAATAATACCCTGACGAGATCTCTGTCACTTGATTAAATCCACGATCTTGATTTATATCACTGAGGCATGATCAAATTCTTGAACTTCTTCCAGTGAATCTTCAAGTCTGCAGATGAACAATGTTTCTTTATTCTTTGACAGATGTTACTTTGTGAGATCTCTCTGATGATAGATCCACTATTTACTTATTACATTCTTATTTGAGTTGAGTTAAATACTCGAATAAACGAGTAGGCTATGACATATGCCTTTCAATCTCCCCCTATTTGCTTGTTAGACAATAACAACAAATACCTAGAGGATAACTCAACTAACAAATAAGAAAAAGATATAAACAGTAATCTAAAGTAAATAGCAGAAAAGTTCTGGATTATATTTAACATTTTCCAGATTCCAAATGAAATTTACAAGTGAATACAAGATAGATGTTCCTCTAGCCTGAACATATAACTACATTAGACTATCTTGATTCATAAAGCTCTAATCATATTACATTGAGTTTTGAGCTAATTGACTTCAGTTGTCTTCTCTTCTGACTTCACCTTCTTCTAAATCTTGAAGCAATTCCTTGTCAAAGACACGATCCTTTTCTGAAGTGAAGCTTGCAGGTCTGACTGGTTGAACTCCAACTGACTTCAGCTTATTCTTGAGTTGATTGTACCTTTTAACATTCTTTTCACAATAAGCTTGAATCAAGTCAGCAGCTTGAGTCTTCAACATGGATGAATATCCAGCAGTTCTCAAATGATGTTCCATCCAGACCAGATGCTTAGCTGAGTAGTCTTTAAGAGATTGTACATCTAGCTGACAGATTTGAAGACAATCAGACTTAAAGAATCTCACCTGATGAGGATTGTTGACCACTTGAGGACTAGCCCTGCTGGCAAACTCTTTAAGCCTTTCTCGAAGAACTTCATTCAATTCTGAGCTTCTTTTGACTTTGTTTAAAAGAATCCAAATCTCTGACAAAGAACGATTCTCAAATAGATGAAGTGACACCTTGAATGATCCTTCACTCTGACAATATACAAAAATGCTCATCTCATTTAGGGATCTATCAAAAGCAGCTGTGATCCTTGAGACTTCAGTCTTGATAGCATTCATGTACATGTCATTGTTAGGATTTGAGATTTCCAGCTTTTCAAGAAGATGTAAGAACTGCCTATCATTGTTAGTGCTTAGCTGAGGCATATCGAGTACTCTCCTAGCTTCATCCCATTTTTCACCAATCTTTAGTCTGACATCTCTTCTCCTTTCTTGAGCCTTAATGTCATGAAGACGTTGCTTTTGAAGAGTTTCTGTTCTTTGTATGTCTTTCCTCCTGTCAATGATCTGAGAGACCTTCTTGAGTTCAGCTTCTTTTCTTAGCATCTCTGACTGCTCTTTCTGAAATTCTTTCTCAAACCTAGGATCCACTGTATCTTCCTCTTCCCAATCTTCAAAATCACTTTCCTCTTCAGCTTCAAATAACCCATCTTTATCTTCCTGAACTGGTTCAGTGGGAATGTCAAAAATGTCAAAGTCATCATGTTCTCCACTGTAGTAGACATCATCAGCCTTTCCTTTGTTTCCAGCAGAGGTATCTTTTTCCTTCCCTTTGGCACTACTCCCTTTCTTCTCCCCCTTAGTTGAGGGATCCTCTACTGACTTTCCTTTGGAACCTCCATCACCTCCAGAGCCTGATCCTCCACCAGACGGTCCTTCAAAATAAGCTCTTTGTTCTTCATTGGGGCAATGAGAATTCTTGATCATGTAATATAGGTGCTTCATCCCTTCATTGAGATGTTCCATGCCCGTCTCTATCTTTAGAAATCTTGAGGAGTCCAGTGAATGATTCATCTCAACGAGGTCTTCAAGAGAAGTCATTCTTGTATGTAGAGAGCAGAAGTTGGATATGTCATCAGCTGATAAATTTGGAGTGTCCTGAATAGAATTGAGCTTTGGTATTACAGTGGTCTTTAGATCTGAGATGTCATTCCTTATGATTGCAAGCTGATTGTTGACAGAGGTGGAAGAAGAAGACCGTTCAACCACTTGTGCTTTGAATGCTTGAGCTTCAGCTTGGCTTTTAGCAAGTTCTTCTTTTAGGGCAGCAATCTGAGCTAACAGGTTTACAGTATCAGTGTCTGTGTGTGCTCTCACCTGAATTTCACTCGTGTTTGGTTCACTCATCTCACGTGCATGTGTTTCTCTCAATATAATTGCTCGTGAGGAGTCTTCCAGTTGCTGTTCTTCTGTACCTGCATTAAAAATCACCCTAGCCTCTTCAAGAGAGGTCAGTGGTGGTGCAATGGGAATTCGCGAGTCCCGATCCTCAGTCAAACCTATCAAATCTTTTGGAATAGATGTCTGAATTGCTTCAGGGATAGATTGACCGAGTTGCCCTCCACTTTCTCCAGATAAATCTGCGAGTGGAGAATCCCATAAGGGAGCCAGAGGTGTTGGATCTGGGAGGGGAGAAAATGACTCTATTAAAGATGGCGGAGAGTCAGATTTTCCCTCTGAAGCATGTGACTGCTCTTCTGCCGTAACTATGGCAGGCACTGTAACCGACTCTACGTGCACTCCTCGCTGTGTGTCCTGAGTATGATCTGGGGAAGTGTATGGTTCCATTGTGAGTAATGGAATTGTGCTTGACTCAGTACAAGATGCCATGGCCCTATGGCGAATTTCAATAGATGCATCCTGTTGAGAGAATGCCTCTAGTAACTGTTCATTGGCCATTTCAAAGTCCATGTCCTGTTGAGAGGACAAGGATGGGCTTTCAGATGCCTCAGAATATGTTCTTCTTTTCTTAGGAGGAGGCAGAGCTGAGGGTTCACTCATATTTAACAATGTACTACTTCCTAGTAATCTCCTGGGTAACATTTTAGACAGTGGGGGAGAGGTTGAGATAGAATGAGACTCTGTGTTTGGCTCTATGACCTGGGATTGAAGCTGTGGTTCTACAACTTCATGGTCAGCCCTATCAACCACTGGGGGTCTTTCAACAGAAGTAGGAAGAGAGTGAGAGTGAGGAATTACTACCTGTAATGGAAGAGTCTGGGTGGCTTGAACCACTGGAGGTTGAGGTTGCTGTTCATGGCCGGGAAGATTGAAAATAGGTAAGGGAATGTAATTGGCCATGAAAGCAGATACAAGTACTGGAACTTGCATAAATTTGAAGGTTGTGTCTTGGCGAGTGTAAATCTTTTTGCTAACTGGAGGGGGTTCGGTTACCGCAGAGTTAGCAAAAAGGGCTTTGTGTTCAGGGGTGAGTAGATGATCTGCTATAAGCATGAGAAAACGAGCATAGTAACATGATACCCTACGATTTGTAGAATGATCACGTAAAGCAGAAGTTAGACGTCTCAAGAGAATGGGAAAAAGTAGTTTGCCAAAATTGATCCTTTGATTGAAAACAACCGCAAGACCAATATACTACAGAGTGGAAGTGATGTTATGAAAATTGGATTTTGTGCAGTTGGCAAACACTTTGGAAAGTGTATCGAAGAAAATATCCCATTCAGACACCAAATTTGATTTAGAAAGTTTGGTTAAATTGATCACCCCTTGATAGTGAATAGTATTGAAAAAATTTGTGATATCATTTTCAGAGGGTAAATTACAGAAATTGTCTAGTGGAAAATTTAACGCACGATTGACGACTGTTTCATCAACTACATACTGTGTGTTTGCGACGGTGAATGAAAAAGATTTTGAATCATCGGCCACAGTAGAAGTTGTGCAAATCAGTCTAAGTAGATCGACGTTTAAAATCACATTTGATTTAATAGCAGAGCTAACAATCGAATGGTCATTTAAAAATCTAATCCATGGCTTAAATTTTTCAACATCACATTTTTCCGGATTAAAATAACCAACCTGATTATGCGCGACAATTTGGAAATTGAGAGCCATTTAAAATAATAATAAGACACACGCTTTTCAGAATTTTAAGAATAATATTAAGAAAATTTGAATTAATTAAATTAATTTAATAATTCAAATTAAATTAATTATAATCGAAAAATTTAGACAGAAATGTATCTCGTTAAAATTCCTAACTCACAAACACAGAATTAATATGAAAATAAGGATATATATATATATATATATAAGTACTGAAATGATTTTCAGCAAGACAATTTCAATTGTCTTGCCGATTGTCATTTCAGTAGAAAGACAATCAAATATGTACTGACTCTAATTAAATATACTGAAACAAAGACAATATATCAGAATTTATTATTTTTATTCCAAAAATAGATTTCTATTGAATTTTAGCAAATAAAAATTCATAGAAAAATATTTTTAGAGGAAATAGAATATTCTGAGATATTTTAAATTAACAAGAAGGGAAAATAAAAATAGATAAGATAATATATATTACATAGAAATAAGCAAGAAATATGATAAAATGATAAAATAAATTTGCAAATGAATTTTTCATTTATGAAAAATTCATTTGTAAATTTATTCAAGAACAGATCCCAGATATTAACTAAATTAATCACTAAAACTATTCAACATGCCCAATTTACCAACTAATCTGGTAAATGTGGATTCGTCAAGTGGTTTAGTGAAAATATCTGCTATTTGTTCTTCTGTTGGAACAAAAAATAGTTCAACAGTACCATTCATGACGTGCTCTCTAATAAAATGATACCTGATGTCAATGTGCTTTGTCCTCGAGTGCTGTACAGGGTTGTTGGTGATGGCTATTGCACTTGTGTTGTCACATAAAATAGGAATCTTGTTCAATACAGAGCCATAGTCTCGTAGTTGGTTCCTAATCCACAAGATCTGAGCACAGCAGCTTCCAGCAGCAATATATTCAGCCTCGGCCGTTGAGTTGGAAACTGTTTGCTGTTTCTTGCTGTACCATGAGACTAGCCTGCTTCCTAGGAATTGACAACTTCCTGAGGTGCTTTTCCTATCAACAACACTTCCTGCATAATCTGAATCTGTATATCCGACAAGGTTAAAACCAGATTCTTTAGGGTACCAAATACCTAGATTTGGTGTTCCCTTAAGATATCTTAAGATTCGTTTAACAGCAACGAGATGAATATCTCTAGGATCCGCTTGGAACCTTGCACATAAACATGTAGCATACATAATATCTGGTCTACTTGCAGTAAGATAGAGTAACGAGCCAATCATACCTCTGTAGCTTGTGACATCTATCTTAATGGAGTTTTCACATGGTCCAAGCTTGACAGCTGTAGTTGATGGAGTCCTTGCTGATGCAGAATCCTCTAGATTGTACTTTTTGAGGAGTTCCTTGAGATACTTGGATTGACAAATAAATGTTCCATCTAATCTTTGATTTACTTGTAATCCAAGAAAGAACTTCAGCTCTCCCATCATGCTCATTTCAAACTTGCTGTGCATTAACTTAGCAAATCTCTTACAGAGATTATCATTAGTAGACCCAAATATTATATCATCCACATAGACTTGGACTAATATAGTATCATTCTTATGTTTTTTAGAAAAGAGAGTTTTGTCTATGACACCTCTAATAAAGCTATTTTCAATAAGAAATTCAGAGAGAGTGTCATACCATTTTCTTGGAGACTGTTTTAGCCCATAGATAGCCTTGAAAAGAAAGAAGACAAAATCCAAATGATCTGGATCTTCAAAACCAGGAGGTTGCTCTACATATACCTCTTCATCCAGCTTTCCATTCAGAAAGGCGCTCTTGACATCCATTTGATAAACTTTAAAGTTTGAAAATGCTGCGAATGCCAGAAATATTCTGATGGCCTCAAGTCTAGCCACTGGAGCATAGGTTTCATCATAATCAATGCCTTCAGCTTGAGAATACCCTTTAGCTACCAGTCTTGCCTTGTTTCTTGTAACCACACCATCTTCATCTAGTTTATTCCTGAATACCCACCTAGTACCAACAGCTTTCTTGTGTACAGGCCTAGGTACCAGTTTCCAGACTTGTTGACTTTCAAACTGATTGAGTTCATCTTACATAGCAATCACCCAATCTGGATCAGACAGTGCTTCTTCAATTTTCTTAGGTTCCATCTCAGAAAGAAATCCTGAGAACAGACACTCATTTTGAGTAACACGTCTAGTTCTGACTCCAACATCTGGATCACCAATAATCAACTCAAAAGGGTGAGCTTTATTCCAGACAATCTATCTTGGAAGATTTGATCTTGATGATTCGCCTTGAAATTCATTGTGATGTTGTGTCCTACTAGATGATCCTTCAGCATCTCCCCCTGAGTTGTTGCCATAGTTTCCATCACTATTACCTTGAGTATCATCAGGATTAACAGGTTCTTCACCAGCAACAACTTCAGGTTCTTGACCATGTTCTGATTCTGAATCTGACGTATCATCAAACTTCAGTTTCTCAGAAGGATCTTCAGTTTGGATACTAGGGAGTTTAGTGTCATCAAATGTAACATTGACACTTTCAGTTACTTTGTGTTGATCAATGATATACACTCTATATGATCTTCTTCCATATCCAACAAAAATACCCTCATATGCCTTTGCCTCGAACTTACCACGACGATCATCTCCATCCTTGAGCATGAAGCATCTGGCACCAAGTACATGAAAGTATTTGATAGAAGGTTTCTGTTCATTCAAAATCTCATAAGGAGTTTTCATGAAGTCTTTGTTGATTAGAGTTCGATTCTGAGTATAACATGCAGTATTGACAGCTTCAGCCCAAAAGTACATTGGAAGACCTGATTCATTTAACATCGTTCTTGCAGCTTCAATCAATGTACGATTCTTCCTTTCTACCACTCCATTTTGCTGAGGGGTTCTAGGAGCTGAAAATTGTCTGGTAATCCCTTTGTCTGTACAGAATCCATTGAGAAGTGTATTCTTGAATTCTGTCCCATTATCTGACCTTATTGCTCTAACAGGGACGTTAGAATCTAACTCAATCATCTTGATATGATCAATCACAACTTGTGGTGTTTCATCCTTAGAGTGAAGAAATAAAACCCACGTATACTTGGAATAGTCATCAACTATCACAAGACAGTAACACTTCTTTGACATAGAAAGGATATTAACTGGACCAAATAAATCCATGTGCAATAATTGCAGAACACCAGTTATGGAAGATGTGTCAGTGCCTTTGTGACTTGCTTTCTTTGACTTTCCTTTCTGGCAAGCCTCACATAGTCCTTCTGGAGAGAATTCTAGCTGAGGCAGACCTCTTACCAATTCTCTTTTGACAAGAGAATTCATTGTTTTGAAATTGAGATGGGAAAGTCTCTTGTGCCATAGCCAACTCTCATCTGACGATGCCTTTGCATAGAAACAATTGACTTCAAGATTGCTTCCAGAGTTCATGTCAGCTACGAACAGATTTCCTTTCCGGATTCCCATTAAGGAGGGTTTTTCACTTTTTTTGTGCAGAATCTGACACTTCAGCTTGTCGAATAAAACATTGTAGCCGTTGTCACAGAACTGACTAATGCTAAGCAGATTGTGTTCAAGTCCTTGCACAACATATACATTTTCAATGATAACATTTCCAGCTTGCAAACAGCCATATCCCTCCGTTAAACCTTTGCTGTTATCTCCAAAGGTAACCACTGGGCCAGCTTTCTCAACCACATTTGATAGCAGGGCTCTATCTCCGGTCATATGTCTTGACGATCCGCTGTCAAGAATCCACACTACCGGTTGTACCTGTTTAATGCCCTGCAATACAAATGGATTAGAACTTCTTCGGAACCCAAGCTTGGCTGGGTCCGGCATACTTGTAAAATTGGCCTTTATCAGGCAAAACAACATTCTTAATTTCACTATTCTCAACATTCTCAATGACTGAACATTTGACCTTTAAAACAGCCTTATCAAATTTCTGTTTAGGCTTAGGCACAAATGTCTCCTTTCTAGCTTTAGGAGGACTAGCAGTCTTAGACCTATCATGCTTTCTATTATTCACATGCTGACGAGGAGTAGTCTTATCATTAGAAACATGCTTACCATTAAAATAAGCAAACAACAGATTAAAAGCACAAGACATACAATCAGGAACACCACATGCTTTATGAGAAGGATTAACAATAGGCAACTTATGCATGGTAGACATGATATTTGTGTTATCCAACTCATGTGTGTCTGAGTTAGTCTCAGTTGCTTTCACAACCTTGACTGGAACTTTTGACACACTTGACTTGGAGACAGCTTTCCCATTAGCATTATCTTCAGCACGGATTTCTTCTTGAATAATAAAAGAGGTCTCATCAAATGGTTCAGCAATTGATTCTTTATAGAGGGGTTCATCAACACCCTTAAGCACATGTGGTACTTCCCTGCCTTTAGCACATACATGAGGAGGGGAGTTTATGCCTAATTTTCCAATAGCAGCATTGTAATCATAACCTATTCCATGTGTTTGATTAACAGCTTGCTTATTGTAAAACTCTTTGGACTTCGAACAAGAATTAAAGTAAGCTTTAACCTTAGCCTCAAGACCGGTGATCTTGTCTTTGAGAATAGTTTCGAGTTGTCTATAACAGTCAACTCTATTCTCTAGAAAAGATACTTGTTCTTTTAGTTTATCTTGATTAATGTGCACAAGTCTTAATTCATTGACCTCTTTCTCAAGGTCTTTGATTTGTTGATTTAACAATTCATTATCACGACGAGCACAATCTAAGTTACCTCTTAGATGATAAACCATTTCAGCATCAGAAAGTTTTACCTCTTTTCTTGACGATGAGGTGCTTGCATTACTAGCCATGAGAGCAAGATTCCCAACTTCTTCATCTTCACTGTCAGTATCATCCCAGCTTCTTCCCTTTGCCAGGTACGCCCTTTCAGATTTACTCTTCTGATTAGAATCGTAAGAGTTCTTCCTAGCTTGTTTTGGCTTCCTGCATTCTGTGGCGAAGTGTCCCAACTCATTACAGTTGAAGCATCGAATGGTGCTTCGATCAACCATCCCTGTTTTATACCCACCACTGCTGGTGTTAGAGGATGAAGATCCATCTTTCTGGAATCTGTTGTAGTTGGACTTGTACTTGAACTTGGGATTCCTTTTGAATCTGACATTTGAGAATCTCTTGACAATCAGGGCCATTGACTCATCCTCCAATTGCTCCAGTTCTTCCAAGGAATAATAATCATCTTCTGATTGATTTGTAGTAGGAGAATCAAATTCTGCTACTATCACATTATCTTCAACCTTGGAAGACTGTACCATTCTATCTGACTGTTGAGATTGTTGTTGATATTGTGGTTGTTGTTGTTGTTCATCAGCTACTAGAGCAGCAGACGTGCTGACCACTCTTCCTTTCCCGTAAACTTCCTTCTGCTGAATCTGCTCCAGCTCATAAGTCTTTAACACACCATAGAGCCTTTCCAAAGAAATCTCACTCAGATCTCTTGCTTCTCTTATGGCAGTGATTCTATGTTCGAGATGAGTTGGCAGTGTTAAAAGGAACTTTTTGTTGACCTCCCTGATGGAATAGTATTTACCATTAATATTCAGGTTGTTGATCAATGCATTGTACCTCTCAAACACTTCAGTGATTCCTTCTCCTGGATTTGATTTGAAATATTCATATTCAGAGGTTAGGATTTCTAGTTTGTTCTCCCTAACTTCCTCTGTGCCTTCATTAATAATCTCAATAGTTTCCCAGATATGTTTGGAATCTTTACAATTCATCACATGTCTATTCATCAGGGGATTAAGGGAATCTACTAAGATTAATTGAAGGCTAGCATCCAGGGAAGCTTCTTCTATTTCAGCAGGAGAGAAGTCCTCAGGATCCTTCACATAAGTTCTCGCTTTGGTGATCACCACATCATTTTCTATTACCTCTGGTTCCATAACCATAGGAATTTTTGGACCCTTCTTCAACACTTGCAAATATTTGGGATTAGCAACCTGTAAAAACAGTAGCATCTTCTTCTTCCACATAACATAATTTTCTTTATCGAAAAGTGGAATTTTAACGGTTCCAACTTTTTGTGTAGTCATTATGAATTTTTTGAGTGAATAAAAAATTCAAGAAGTGAAAGAAACACAAAAGTCTAGGATCTAGATTTGTACGTTAATCAGAAGGCTCTGATACCAATTGTTAGGTCCCAATTTGTTTGTAGAAGGGGGGGTTGAATGCAAACAATACCGTTTAGTCGAATAAAATGCGGAATAAAATTGTGAAACAAAATTCAAGTTAAATAAAACTTTTATTAAACTTGAAAGGTGTTACAACTACGGTATCGGTTACAAGGGATTAATCTCAAATCAATTATTACAAATCTAGAATAAATTCGACATGAACTTTTTCTATTTTTGTAATTAAAAGATCAAATGCTAAATGTGATTTGAGATTAAGTTCTAGGGATTTTGATCCGCTAGATTGTTACACAAGAACAAGAGAGTGATTTCTAGTTGATTGGATTTAACTTTACAAGCTAGAAATTGTGATCTTGAATTAGCAGATAAGATGAAATATTTGGCTGCTTTTTCTCTGTTTGTTCTTGGCTTCTGTTTGATTGCTTGGTTTTGAAAGAATTGGTCTTCTGCTTCTTTTAATCAACACAGCCGAGATTAATGAACTGGTGTGACAATCCTTTGTCCAATAAGACTTTCGGTGTGACAATCTTTTAGAGCTAGCAAGACAATTAAAATGAACTAGCAAGACTTTCGGTATGACTATTGATTGTCATACCGATTGTCATATTAGTTCAAATGAAATTGTTTTACTGAATTAATAAGTGATTTTAATCTAAATAATAATTCTGTCAAGACAATCAACTGAATTAGCATGACATTCGGTATGACTATCAATTGTCATACCGATTGTCATACTAGTACAATCAGTTGTCTTTTTAGAATTAAAACAGATTTTAACCAATTAAAATTCTGAAAAACCTTAATATTAATTCAGAATTAATTAATTAATTAATTTAATTAATCAAATAAATTAATCTTTGCAGATATAATTTATTTTCATAATTAAATTATATGACTTAATTAATTAATAGAGAATTAATACTAACCCTGAGCAGCATCCATTCTTCTGACAATCTTCTGAAAGTCACTGAGACTTATGAATCAATTCCGCCACTTCAATGCTGACACTCGATGTACTGTCTGGTTCATGAGTGACTAACTTTCGTGACGTTTCTTCATGTCTTGACTTTGTTGTTCTGATTGAATCCTTGTAATAAATAATACCCTGACGAGATCTCTGTCACTTGATTAAATCCACGATCTTGATTTATATCACTGAGGCATGATCAAATTCTTGAACTTCTTCCAGTGAATCTTCAAGTCTGCAGATGAACAATGTTTCTTTATTCTTTGACAGATGTTACTTTGTGAGATCTCTCTGATGATAGATCCACTATTTACTTATTACATTCTTATTTGAGTTGAGTTAAATACTCGAATAAACGAGTAGGCTATGACATATGCCTTTCAACACTTAATTACTCAAATCTGTTTTAGGAACAGGTTTAATCCTCAAAATTACTTTCTTTGTGACGGACAAAATGGATGATCCCTGACATAATCAGAAACAGATGTAGTAGTAGCTGCTGCCAATCCTTTAAGATATAATCGAAGATTGCTGTTAGGTCCTGAGGATCATACACACCATATTACCATCATGCAACATTATAATTTCAAAAAATAAATAATTAAAAAGAAGCAAACTTACCCAGTTAATCATCATTCAAGTTTTTGTAGTTGTATGACGTGGGAAATATTGCTGTATTCGGCTGTAGGATGAAATTACATCAGACTATAAGAAACTAATTTGCTACGCATGTAGGGAAAGAACAAAAAAGTGAACATGAAGACAACTTACTAGATTTAATTTGGCTTTATGCTTTGAATCGTCAACCAAGAGTATGTTGGCTACATCATCATATCCTATTTCACGGAGCTTTCTAGTTTCCTTGCACAATTCACCTTCTTTTGAACGAGTACAGTTGGATTGATCCTATAAACAATTATCACAAATAACCATGCAACTTGGTTACACGCCACAGTAAAAAGCATCCTAGAAGAAATTAGAGCAAAAAATTGTAATTGACCTACCCAAATAAATTTCAATTCTATCCTAGTAGAAAAGCTTATAATGGCGTTTATAGACGGTGTCACGGTTTTCCTGCATTACATTACTTTATAAGTTGAGACACAAAGCTCATAACCCCCAAAAAGATCATTTGATCAGTAATAATTCTGGTAATAACCGAAATCAGATAGCGCAGAAAGCATTACTTTATAAGTTGAAAATACTATAACGTAACATGGATATATTGCGATTAAAGTCGACTGGCTTCTCGAACTTTACAGAAACAGAGACAGGCCTCACATCAAGATTATCATCCAAGTGAGTGACTGCAATTTTACGAGAATATGAAGACTACTTTGCAGCGTTCCTGGTACCTGATTTTATGAGTACTATCCTATCAATAAAGTGGTATGTACTTTGTTAAATATCACTCTCTAAATATAATCTGATCATCTTCTATCAGGTGATCATCCATGATATATTTTTCAACTTCGATAACATGAATAGAGCTATACAATTGTTCCACTACAATTACAATTACTAGTTCTCAATTTTCATTTTACTTTTCGTGTTCTAATAATCAGCAATGCAATCAGAGAATGCAAACAGAGCTAACAGAGAATCAGAGTAACAAACTTCTTGCCTGCTATCTTTCTTGCTTGAAGCTTCAGCCATCTTTTTCTCAATTTCTCCTCACTGTGTAAATACCTGTTCTTCTCTCCTCACTTGGGGTGTGAGTACCATAAAACGGGGGTGTGGATAATATTGGGGTGTACTTAATATTGGGGTGCTGGGTCAAATAATGGGGGTGGTAATAATATTGGGGTGTGAGTAGTAGGGGTGTTATCGAGAAACCGGGGGTGTAATAAATATATGGGTGTTAAAAATGAAAGTTGTGGTGCTTACAATATAGGGGTGTTTAGCTACAAAGTTGGGGTGTTCTTTATATAGGGGTGTTTCGCGATAAACTGGGGGTGTAAAGTATATAGGGGTGTTATATAAAAAAGTGGGGGTGTTAACCAGGGGTGTACAGAATATTGGGGTATTAAGAAAAAAGCCGGGGTGCTATAAATATTTGGGTGTTTGGCTATAAAGTTGGGGTGTACTTAATATAGGGGTGTTTATCGAGAAACCTTGGGTGTAATAAATATATATGGGTGTTAAAAATGAAAGTTGGGGTGCTTAAAATATAGGGGTGTTTAGCTAAAAAGTTGGGGTGTATTTTATATAGGGGTGTTTCGCGATAAACTGGGGGTGTAAAGTATATAGGGGTGTGTATCGAGAAATTGGGGGTGTAACCAATATATGGGTGTTGGAAAATAAAGTTGGGGTGTACTTTATATAGGGGTGTTTCACGATAAAATGGGGGTGTTAAGTATTAATTCTGTACACCCCCGGTTAACATCCCCAGTTTCTTTATAAAACACCCCTATATACATTACACCCCCAGGTTTTTGAAGCACACCCCTATATAAAGTACCCCCCAACTTTCTGGCTGAACACCCCAATATTTAAAGCACCCTAGCTTTTTTTAGCACCCCTATATCTGTACACCCCCAGTTTATCGCTAAACACCCCTATATTCCCTACACCCGCAGTTTATCCAATAACACCCCTATATACAGTACACCCGCAGTTTTTTGAAGAACACCCCTATATAACCGAATTGATTATCTTCATGCATAATATTTTAATTTATATTTAAAATATTATTGATAATATAAAATATATTTTATAAATATTTATAGTCGTACAACATTTAATAAGTTTCATTTCTTTTCCGATGTTCCCGCCCCGTTCTATTTCGATTACTTAAAATCTTGAAATTTACTTGAGAAATATATGATTTTTATGTTAGTAGTCCTAAAAATATTAACAAAATTAAATATGTACACACATATATACATATAATTATTAAAAGAATAATGTTATCTAATTTATTTTGACAAAATAAAATAAAATAATTATATAAAAAAACTAAAATAAGAGACAAGTTGGGCTGGGAAAGGAGTCAAGATATGACAATTCAATAAAAGAATTTGGGCTTAACATGATTTAATCTAGAAGAGATAAATGGAGAACTGGGCCAACTATGTTAAAGGCCCAGAATCGTTAAATTAAATCAAAGCAAGTCCCCCCCGATTTCCTCAAGAAAGGACCCGCTTAGGAGAACAGGTAATTACAGTGAGGAGAGAAGAACAGGTATTTACACAGTGAGGAGAAATTGAGAAAAAGATGGCTGAAGCTTCAAGCAAGAAAGATAGCAGGCAAGAAGTTCGTTACTCTGATTCTCTGTTAGCTCTGTTTGCATTCTCTGATTGCATTGCTGATTATTAGAACACAAAAAGTAAAATGAAAATTGAGAACTAGTAATTGTAATTGTAGTGGAACAATTGTATAGCTCTATTCATGTTATCGAAGTTGAAAAATATATCATGGATGATCACCTGATAGAAGATGATCAGATTATATTTAGAGAGTGATATTTAACAAAGTACATACCACTTTATTGATAGGATAGTACTTATAAAATCAGGTACCAGGAACGCTGCAAAGTAGTCTTCACATTCTCGTAAAATTGCAGTCACTCACTTGGATGATAGTCTTGATGTGAGGCCTGTCTCTGTTTCTGTAAAGTTCGAGAAGCCAGTCGACTTTAATCGCAATATATCCATGTTACGTTATAGTATTTTCAACTTATAAAGTAATGCTTTCTGCGCTATCTGATTTCGGTTATTACCAGAATTATTACTGATCAAATGATCTTTTTGGGGGTTATGAGCTTTGTGTCTCATCTTATAAAGTAATGTAATGCAGGAAAACCGTGACACCGTCTATAAACGCCATTATAAGCTTTTCTACTAGGATAGAATTGAAATTTATTTGGGTAGGTCAATTACAATTTTTTGCTCTAATTTCTTCTAGGATGCTTTTTACTGTGGCGTGTAACCAAGTTGCATGGTTATTTGTGATAATTGTTTATAGGATCAATCCAACTGTACTCGTTCAAAAGAAGGTGAATTGTGCAAGGAAACTAGAAAGCTCCGTGAAATAGGATATGATGATGTAGCCAACATACTCTTGGTTGACGATTCAAAGCATAAAGCCAAATTAAATCTAGTAAGTTGTCTTCATGTTCACTTTTTTGTTCTTTCCCTACATGCGTAGCAAATTAGTTTCTTATAGTCTGATGTAATTTCAACCTACAGCCGAATACAACAATATTTCCCACGTCATACAACTACAAAAACTTGAATGATGATTAACTGGGTAAGTTTGCTTCTTTTTAATTATTTATTTTTTGAAATTATAATGTTGCATGATGGTAATATGGTGTGTATGATCCTCAGGACCTAACGGCAATCTTCGATTATATCTTAAAGGATTGGCAGCAGCTACTACTACATCTGTTTCTGATTATGTCAGGGATCATCCATTTTGTCCGTCACAAAGAAAGTAATTTTGAGGATTAAACCTGTTCCTAAAACAGATTTGAGTAATTAAGTGTAAAGATGGATATAAAATGGTGAAAAACAGTTGTAAGATCGTGTTTTTCTTGTAGTGTTAGGAAGCAGCTAAACTGTTTTTATTTAGAAAGCACTTATTATGTACTGATTAGAAAATCTTATTATAATCTTCATTACTTAGATTTACTTTGATTGTTATTACCTCAGGAGCATGTGAACAATGCAAGGCACATCCTTATAAGGGAGACTCTGGATAAAAAGTTGTTGCCTGAGGAGAACTGAGGTGTTCCCCATCAACGAAGAAGAATTCAGCCATTGAAGACATTCAATTGGCTTTGTTTTCTCTTATCTATTATTAATCTCTTCTTATGAACATGTGTTGGTTATCTTGGGATTGTTTTGATACTTTGATTATGAACTAACTTTTATGAGTTAGGATTTTTATGGAACCCTAGTATGGGATTGTTAGTGTTTAGACAAGAAGTATTATATGCAGTTTACGGTTTATTCATTCAAGTGATTTTCATGTTAATACTTGCTATTGTCTGATCAACTTTAGTAGGTTATTGAGTTGATTTTATTTTAAAGGATCTAGTTACTAATTTACTGTATGTGTGTTGTTTTTCTCCACTGTCTCGATTATGACCTGGTGGAATTGCAATGTGGCAATGTGAATAACTTACATGTGCCTTACAAATCTGGGGGTGTTCCATAAACTGTGGGTGTCAGTAGCATAAACTGTTGGTGTGGAAAATATTGGGGTGTGAGTACCATAAAACGGGGGTGTGGATAATATTGGGGTGTACTTAATATTGGGGTGCTGGGTCAAATAATGGGGGTGGTAATAATATTGGGGTGTGAGTAGTAGGGGTGTTATCGAGAAACCGGGGGTGTAATAAATATATGGGTGTTAAAAATGAAAGTTGTGGTGCTTACAATATAGGGGTGTTTAGCTACAAAGTTGGGGTGTTCTTTATATAGGGGTGTTTCGCGATAAACTGGGGGTGTAAAGTATATAGGGGTGTTATATAAAAAAGTGGGGGTGTTAACCAGGGGTGTACAGAATATTGGGGTGTTAAGAAAAAAGCTGGGGTGCTATAAATATTTGGGTGTTTGGCTATAAAGTTGGGGTGTACTTAATATAGGGGTGTTTATGGAGAAACCTTGGGTGTAATAAATATATATGGGTGTTAAAAACAAAAGTTGGGGTGCTTAAAATATAGGGGTGTTTAGCTAAAAAGTTGGGGTGTATTTTATATAGGGGTGTTTCGCGATAAACTGGGGGTGTAAAGTATATAGGGGTGTGTATCGAGAAATTGGGGGTGTAACCAATATATGGGTGTTGGAAAATAAAGTTGGGGTGTACTTTATATAGGGGTGTTTCACGATAAAATGGGGGTGTTAAGTATTAATTCTGTACACCCCCGGTTAACACCCCCAGTTTCTTTATAAAACACCCCTATATACATTACACCCCCAGGTTTTTGAAGCACACCCCTATATAAAGTACCCCCCAACTTTCTGGCTGAACACCCCAATATTTAAAGCACCCCAGCTTTTTTTAGCACCCCTATATCTGTACACCCCAGTTTATCGCTAAACACCCCTATATTCCCTACACCCGCAGTTTATCCAATAACACCCCTATATACAGTACACCCGCAGTTTTTTGAAGAACACCCCTATATAACCGAATTGATTATCTTCATGCATAATATTTTAATTTATATTTAAAATATTATTGATGGTATAAAATATATTTTATAAATATTTATAGTCGTACAACATTTAATAAGTTTCATTTCTTTTCCGATGTTCCCGCCCCGTTCTATTTCGATTACTTAAAATCTTGAAATTTACTTGAGAAATATATGATTTTTATGTTAGTAGTCCTAAAAATATTAATAAAATTAAATATGTACACACATATATACATATAATTATTAAAAGAATAATGTTATCTAATTTATTTTGACAAAATAAAATAAAATAATTATATAAAAAAACTAAAATAAGAGACAAGTTGGGCTGGGAAAGGAGTCAAGATATGATAATTCAATAAAAGAATTTGGGCTTAACATGATTTAATCTAGAAGAGATAAATGGAGAACTGGGCCAACTATGTTAAAGGCCCAGAATCGTTAAATTAAATCAAAGCAAGTCCCCCCCCCCCGATTTCCTCAAGAAAGGACCCGCTTAGGAGAACAGGTAATTACAGTGAGGAGAGAAGAACAGGTATTTACACAGTGAGGAGAAATTGAGAAAAAGATGGCTGAAGCTTCAAGCAAGAAAGATAGCAGGCAAGAAGTTCGTTACTCTGATTCTCTGTTAGCTCTGTTTGCATTCTCTGATTGCATTGCTGATTATTAGAACACGAAAAGTAAAATGAAAATTGAGAACTAGTAATTGTAATTGTAGTGGAACAATTGTATAGCTCTATTCATGTTATCGAAGTTGAAAAATATATCATGGATGATCACCTAATAGAAGATGATCAGATTATATTTAGAGAGTGATATTTAACAAAGTACATACCACTTTATTGATAGGATAGTACTCATAAAATCAGGTACCAGGAACGCTGCAAAGTAGTCTTCACATTCTCGTAAAATTGCAGTCACTCACTTGGATGATAGTCTTGATGTGAGGCCTGTCTCTGTTTCTGTAAAGTTCGAGAAGCCAGTCGACTTTAATCACAATATATCCATGTTACGTTATAGTATTTTCAACTTATAAAGTAATGCTTTCTGCGCTATCTGATTTCGGTTATTACCAGAATTATTACTGATCAAATGATCTTTTTGGGGGTTATGAGCTTTGTGTCTCAACTTATAAAGTAATGTTCAATACAGAGATATGAAGAAACATCAGGCAGTGCTGAAATCCAATTGCAGCCCTCAAGGACTAGTCAAAGTAAAGGAAATGATACAAGAAAATGTAAAGTTGATGCAAGCAGTAGAGGAGATGGGATTTGGATGCCTTCAACATCATCAGGCCGTTAAAATGGAATTTAAACTTATTAAACCACTTTTAGATAACTTTGATGTCAACTCATGTTCCGTATTTGGGGCTGATTTCAAGGCCGGAGATATTGGTAGGGTTTTAGGAATCCCGGCAGAGGGGATTCCAATTCCTGTATCTATCTCGGATGAGGAAGAAGAAAGACTCAAGGCTAAATTTGGTGGAAAAAAACTCATGGATTTAATATCAGATTTAGAGAATTTTAAACAAGCTGATCTCGACTTTAAGGAAACCTTTTTGCTTGTTGCATTAGGTAATTTCTTTTGCCCATCAACCAAAATCATTCCCAGTGGAAAGTTGTATAAAGCCATCTCTGTTGTACAATCTGCCAAACAATACAATTGGGGAAAATATATCCTTGAATGTCTCCTCGATTCCATCAAGGATTACCAAATAAGGACGAAGGGCAGAGATAGACGGAATGCAGGGGTTGAAGGCTGCGTTTACTTTATGAAGGTATGTATATTGTAACTTTCAAGGACCTGTATTCTATGCTGTGCTACTTCTTGATTAATATTTGGTTTCTTCTCAGATTTTCTTTCTCCAGCAAAAATATCCAGAATGCATTGATAAAGGTAAACCAGCCATGTCAGCATGGACCAAAAAGAAGTTGAACCAAGCATGGAAACAGTGCAAGAAAAAGTTGACATCAGGGTCTGTGTCTGGACAACCATCAGAGTTCGTGTCTGGACAACAACGCTGCTCCACATGTAATTCTGTAATCTATGAAGAAAGATTGGCAAGGCTGGAGCATGCCGTTTTCTCTAAGAAGCAATGCCATGATGATGAAAACATCTTTGATATAGATGGACATGGAGAGGAAGACAAGGCAGATGAGATGGATGGACATGGAGAGGAAGACAAGTTAGATGAAAATTTACCCTTAATGGAAGTGCTTTCCACTTTAAAATCTAAGCGTAAGAGGACTAAGAAGTCACCACAGCCAAAACCATCTCCCTCCCTGAAAAGAAAAAATAAATTTGGTACAACATATGCTAGGCGTAAGAAGACCTCCACCATCTCCTCCTCAACAGGAGCTCCTCCAACAATTGTTTCAGATGTCATTTCCGAGAAGACCTCTCCTTGTCAGATCACGGGCCCGGATAGAGCCATTGTTACTAGAAGAAAACTTCTAGTACTTGACATAAATGGAGTTCTTGCTTGTGTTTTACACGGAATGCCACATAATGGATTTCAAAACTACATACCAATATATATTCCATCTGATTCTGAAACTCAAACGGAAGCTTGCATGAAATCAGGTGACTCATAAATGTTATGAATTTTTTTTTCAAATTTCTTTTGCATGAAATCAGGTGACTCATAAATTTTAATTGGATTACTTTTTGTTTTTCTTAGTTATCAAGAGGCCACAATGTGAAGAGTTTTTGAAGTTTTGCTTGGAGAGGTTTGATGTAGGCATATGGTCAGCAAAGATGGAGTATGTGCTTTTCTTTCTCATGTTGAAATAAATTTCTATTCAACTCGTTGCATGTGAAATATATACATGTCTATCTTCCTTGTCGATATTTTTGTTTTTAGTAATTTGTGTCTTAATGATTTAAGCTTTTCTACGAGGCTTGAATTGAAATTTATTTGTGTAATGCAGGAAAACCGTGACACCGTCTATAAACGCCATTATAAGCTTTTCTACTAGGATAGAATTGAAATTTATTTGGGTAGGTCAATTACAATTTTTTGCTCTAATTTCTTCTAGGATGCTTTTTACTGTGGCGTGTAACCAAGTTGCATGGTTATTTGTGATAATTGTTTATAGGATCAATCCAACTGTACTCGTTCAAAAGAAGGTGAATTGTGCAAGGAAACTAGAAAGCTCCGTGAAATAGGATATGATGATGTAGCCAACATACTCTTGGTTGACGATTCAAAGCATAAAGCCAAATTAAATCTAGTAAGTTGTCTTCATGTTCACTTTTTTGTTCTTTCCCTACATGCGTAGCAAATTAGTTTCTTATAGTCTGATGTAATTTCATCCTACAGCCGAATACAGCAATATTTCCCACGTCATACAACTACAAAAACTTGAATGATGATTAACTGGGTAAGTTTGCTTCTTTTTAATTATTTATTTTTTGAAATTATAATGTTGCATGATGGTAATATGGTGTGTATGATCAACTTTAGTAGGTTATTGAGTTGATTTTATTTTAAAGGATCTAGTTACTAATTTACTGTATGTGTGTTGTTTTTCTCCACTGTCTCGATTATGACCTGGTGGAATTGCAATGTGGCAATGTGAATAACTTGCATGTGCCTTACAAATATGGGGGTGTTCCATAAACAGTGGGTGTCAGTAGCATAAACTGTTGGTGTGGAAAATATTGGGGTGTGAGTACCATAAAACGGGGGTGTGGATAATATTGGGGTGTACTTAATATTGGGGTGCTGGGTCAAATAATGGGGGTGGTAATAATATTGGGGTGTGAGTAGTAGGGGTGTTATCGAGAAACCGGGGGTGTAATAAATATATGGGTGTTAAAATGAAAGTTGTGGTGCTTACAATATAGGGGTGTTTAGCTACAAAGTTGGGGTGTTCTTTATATAGGGGTGTTTCGCGATAAACTGGGGGTGTAAAGTATATAGGGGTGTTATATAAAAAAGTGGGGGTGTTAACCAGGGGTGTACATAATATTGGGGTGTTAAGAAAAAAGCTGGGGTGCTATAAATATTTGGGTGTTTGGCTATAAAGTTGGGGTGTACTTAATATAGGGGTGTTTATCGAGAAACCTTGGGTGTAATAAATATATATGGGTGTTAAAAACAAAAGTTGGGGTGCTTAAAATATAGGGGTGTTTAGCTAAAAAGTTGGGGTGTATTTTATATAGGTGTGTTTCGCGATAAACTGGGGGTGTAAAGTATATAGGGGTGTGTATCGAGAAATTGGGGGTGTAACCAATATATGGGTGTTGGAAAATAAAGTTGGGGTGTACTTTATATAGGGGTGTTTCACGATAAAATGGGGGTGTTAAGTATTAATTCTGTACACCCCCGGTTAACACCCCCAGTTTCTTTATAAAACACCCCTATATACATTACACCCCCAGGTTTTTGAAGCACACCCCTATATAAAGTACCCCCCAACTTTCTGGCTGAACACCCCAATATTTAAAGCACCCCAGCTTTTTTTAGCACCCCTATATCTGTACACCCCCAGTTTATCGCTAAACACCCCTATATTTCCTACACCCGCAGTTTATCCAATAACACCCCTATATACAGTACACCCGCAGTTTTTTGAAGAACACCCCTATATAACCGAATTGATTATCTTCATGCATAATATTTTAATTTATATTTAAAATATTATTGATGGTATAAAATATATTTTATAAATATTTATAGTCGTACAACATTTAATAAGTTTCATTTCTTTTCCGATGTTCCCGCCCCGTTCTATTTCGATTACTTAAAATCTTGAAATTTACTTGAGAAATATATGATTTTTATGTTAGTAGTCCTAAAAATATTAACAAAATTAAATATGTACACACATATATACATATAATTATTAAAAGAATAATGTTATCTAATTTATTTTGACAAAATAAAATAAAATAATTATATAAAAAAACTAAAATAAGAGACAAGTTGGGCTGGGAAAGGAGTCAAGATATGACAATTCAATAAAAGAATTTGGGCTTAACATGATTTAATCTAGAAGAGATAAATGGAGAACTGGGCCAACTATGTTAAAGGCCCAGAATCGTTAAATTAAATCAAAGCAAGTCCCCCCCGATTTCCTCAAGAAAGGACCCGCTTAGGAGAACAGGTAATTACAGTGAGGAGAGAAGAACAGGTATTTACACAGTGAGGAGAAATTGAGAAAAAGATGGCTGAAGCTTCAAGCAAGAAAGATAGCAGGCAAGAAGTTCGTTACTCTGATTCTCTGTTAGCTCTGTTTGCATTCTCTGATTGCATTGCTGATTATTAGAACACGAAAAGTAAAATGAAAATTGAGAACTAGTAATTGTAATTGTAGTGGAACAATTGTATAGCTCTATTCATGTTATCGAAGTTGAAAAATATATCATGGATGATCACCTGATAGAAGATGATCAGATTATATTTAGAGAGTGATATTTAACAAAGTACATACCACTTTATTGATAGGATAGTACTCATAAAATCAGGTACCAGGAACGCTGCAAAGTAGTCTTCACATTCTCGTAAAATTGCAGTCACTCACTTGGATGATAGTCTTGATGTGAGGCCTGTCTCTGCATCTGTAAAGTTCGAGAAGCCAGTCGACTTTAATCGCAATATATCCATGTTACGTTATAGTATTTTCAACTTATAAAGTAATGCTTTCTGCGCTATCTGATTTCGGTTATTACCAGAATTATTACTGATTAAATGATCTTTTTGGGGGTTATGAGCTTTGTGTCTCAACTTATAAAGTAATGTTCTATACAGAGATATGAAAAAACATCAGGCAGTGCTGAAATCCAATTGCAGCCCTCAAGGACTAGTCAAAGTAATGGAAATGATACAAGAAAATGTAAAGTTGATGCAAGCAGTAGAGGAGATGGGATTTGGATGCCTTCAACATCTTCAGGCCGTTAAAATGGAATTTAAACTTATTAAACCACTTTTAGATAACTTTGATGTCAACTCATGCTCCGTATTTGGGGCTGATATCAAGGCCGGAGATATTGGTAGGGTTTTAGGAATCCCGGCAGAGGGGATTCCAATTCCTGTATCTATCTCGGATGAGGAAGAAGAAAGACTCAAGGCTAAATTTGGTGGGAAAAAACTCATGGATTTAATATCAGATTTAGAGAATTTTAAACAAGCTGATCTCGACTTTAAGGAAACCTTTTTGCTTATTGCATTAGGTAATTTCTTTTGCCCATCAACCAAAATCATTCCCAGTGGAAAGTTGTATAAAGCCCTCTCTGTTGTACAATCTGCCAAACAATACAATTGGGGAAAATATATCCTTGAATGTCTCCTCGATTCCATCAAGGATTACCAAATAAGGACGAAGGGCAGAGATAGACGGAATGTAGGGGTTGGAGGCTGCGTTTACTTTTTGAAGGTATGTATATTGTAACTTTCAAGGACCTGTATTCTATGCTGTGCTACTTCTTGATTAATATTTGGTTTCTTCTCAGATTTTCTTTCTCCAGCAAAAATATCCAGAATGCATTGATAAAGGTAAACCAGTCATGTCAGCATGGACCAAAAAGAAGTTGAACCAAGCATGGAAACAGTGCAAGAAAAAGTTGACATCAGGGTTTGTGTCTGGACAACCATCAGAGTTCGTGTCTGGACAATAACGCTGCTCCACATGTAATTCTGTAATCTATGAAGAAAGATTGGCAAGGCTGGAGCATGCCGTTTTCTCTAAGAAGCAATGCCATGATGATGAAAACATCTTTGATATAGATGGACATGGAGAGGAAGACAAGGCAGATGAGATGGATGGACATGGAGAGGAAGACAAGTTAGATGAAAATTTACCCTTAATGGAAGTGCTTTCCACTTTAAAATCTAAGCGTAAGAGGACTAAGAAGTCACCACAGCCAAAACCATCTCCCTCCCTGAAAAGAAAAAATAAATTTGGTACAACATATGCTAGGCGTAAGAAGACCTCCACCATCTCCTCCTCAACAGGAGCTCCTCCAACAATTGTTTCAGATGTCATTTCCGAGAAGACCTCTCCTTGTCAGATCACGGGCCCGGATAGAGCCATTGTTACTAGAAGAAAACTTCTAGTACTTGACATAATGGAGTTCTTGCTTGTGTTTTACACGGAATGCCACATAATGGATTTCAAAACTACATACCAATATATATTCCATCTGATTCTGAAACTCAAACGGAAGCTTGCATGAAATCAGGTGACTCATAAATGTTATGAATTTTTTTTTCAAATTTCTTTTGCATGAAATCAGGTGACTCATAAATTTTAATTGGATTACTTTTTGTTTTTCTTAGTTATCAAGAGGCCACAATGTGAAGAGTTTTTGAAGTTTTGCTTGGAGAGGTTTGATGTAGGTATATGGTCAGCAAAGATGGAGTATGTGCTTTTCTTTCTCATGTTGAAATAAATTTCTATTCAACTCGTTGCATGTGAAATATATACATGTCTATCTTCCTTGTCGATATTTTTGTTTTTAGTAATTTGTGTCTTAATGATTTTAAGCTTTTCTACGAGGCTTGAATTGAAATTTATTTGTGTAATGCAGGAAAACCGTGACACCGTCTATAAACGCCATTATAAGCTTTTCTACTAGGATAGAATTGAAATTTATTTGGGTAGGTCAATTACAATTTTTTGCTCTAATTTCTTCTAGGATGCTTTTTACTGTGGCGTGTAACCAAGTTGCATGGTTATTTGTGATAATTGTTTATAGGATCAATCCAACTGTACTCGTTCAAAAGAAGGTGAATTGTGCAAGGAAACTAGAAAGCTCCGTGAAATAGGATATGATGATGTAGCCAACATACTCTTGGTTGACGATTCAAAGCATAAAGCCAAATTAAATCTAGTAAGTTGTCTTCATGTTCACTTTTTTGTTCTTTCCCTACATGCGTAGCAAATTAGTTTCTTATAGTCTGATGTAATTTCATCCTACAGCCGAATACTGCAATATTTCCCACGTCATACAACTACAAAAACTTGAATGATGATTAACTGGGTAAGTTTGCTTCTTTTTAATTATTTATTTTTTGAAATTATAATGTTGCATGATGGTAATATGGTGTGTATGATCCTCAGGACCTAACGGCAATCTTCGATTATATCTTAAAGGATTGGCAGCAGCTACTACTACATCTGTTTTTGATTATGTCAGGGATCATCCATTTTGTCCGTCACAAAGAAAGTAATTTTGAGGATTAAACCTGTTCCTAAAACAGATTTGAGTAATTAAGTGTAAAGATGGATATAAAATGGTGAAAAACAGTTGTAAGATCGTGTTTTTCTTGTAGTGTTAGGAAGCAGCTAAACTGTTTTTATTTAGAAAGCACTTATTATGTACTGATTAGAAAATCTTATTATGTTCTTGATGATTTTTCCTCCTTGTATAAACACGAAGCTATGCACTCCGTTCCTTGTATAAAATTTTGTACGATTTTTGTCAAAAAATTTATAGTAAAATATGCACCAAACCCGACCCGAAAGTAATTCGGGTTTAAAAATGGAATATTTATAAATATACTAACTTTTTACAAATTATTTACAAAAATACTGTCAAGTTGAAATTTTTTTAAAAATACATTTTTTTCAAATTATTTACAAAAATACGACTACTATAGAACGGGGTCGTTCTTAGCATTTCAAATAATAAATAAATGTAGACCACTGCCGTTCTACGTCTTTCGAATATTTTATTTTCCCCACTTGGCAAAAATGACATCAAAAATTAAATGCCGAAAAAATCATGTTTTGGGGATATTCAGGCCGGGCTCAATTACAAAGGAGGCCATGTGCTTAAAGATGGCAATTGGGTCGGTCGAAACCGGTTTAGTAAAAACCAAACCCGAACCCGATTTTTTACCGAACCCGAACCCGAACCCGAACCCATCGGGTTTCCACAGACTCTATTAAGAGATTATCACATGATTACACAAAGAGAGATTAATTTCTCAATGGCTTTTCGGATAACATTCATCACTAGAAACCAAACTAGCACCGCAAATTTTGGGATTTACATAGAAAAACAAAGAAAAGATCAGCTTATATTTTTCTGCAATAACATGTTACAAACAAAAGAGGAATGGTGCAAGAGAAAATCTAATTAACATGATGGCATGGAGTGAAGGAGGAGCATGGCATAGCCACACTCTGGCCATCTGCCCTGATGTTGTTGCACAAATTAACATTCTTGCACAAATTCAAATCATTTTAGTTAAGATTACAAGTCAACTAAGAATTCTCAAACACAAACATAGTAGCCAAGTCTGCACTCTGCAATGCGCATTCCTCTTAAAATAGCTTGTAACCTTTCCTAGGTTTGTTTGATAAATGTGCATAATCGACATGTTCCCTTTTTCTCTTGTGGCCAAGCACGGTTTTTATAGTGCTCCGGAGATTCCTAACGTTCTGATTGACAGGTGTTAAATCTGCAGAACCTTCACTATATTTGATTTGTTTCCTTTTCATCACGGGACCATCCACAGTTTTTATGTTTCTCCGGAGCTTCATATGCCTTCTCGTCTGATCCCGGGTAACTATCTTTCTCGCCTTAGCTCGGGTAACTTTCTTCTGTACATGCTCCAGAGGCTCAATTGGCACGGTCTTTTTCTCACCAATCACCCTACGACGTTTCTTGCCCAACGTGTTCCCTGGGACAGAAACAATAAATATTTTAGTGTTTGACATCTGTAAAATCTAAAAGAATAATGGACAATAGAATTTTCTTTAATAAAGAAATACAAGCTTCTAACCCGCTTTTAACTCATCTCTCTTCGACTCAATTTCAATCTCTGCTTCAATGATAGGCTTAATCCTCTCCCTCAATGCACATGCAGTGAGTGGGTCAAACCAATTCTTTCCAAACTGAAAAACAGAAGTAAAGCACATGTTATAAACTTGTGTTTATATGAGAGGAAGAGAGCGAGGGAGGGGGGGAGAGAAGAGGGGAGGAATTGATACCATTTTTAAATTGTCATTTGTAAATCGTGTGGGAGCTTTTTGGAGGAATAGTTCCATCATGTGAATCACAAACAAACCACAATCATGCTTGTTTGGTTGTTGAGGAACCTGATATATATAACATGTTTGTAGGCATGTATGAAATAAGCAAGATAACACAAAATCTAAGGCGCAAAACAAAGATATTTTACCTCAACAGGTTTTGTGACAATCTGTGGAAAATCTAAAGTTGATTTTTCTTCCCACTTCCGTCTCAAAATCCTACATTGATTAAATATTATAAATAAGACTTGTTTTGTAAGACATTATAAAGCATATGTTAGTTGATGAAGGATCTCACTTTTCTTACCATGTAATTATTTCAAAAATTCGAGTACTTTGGTGATATTGTAATGAATCTAAATGAAGTATCAAAATTTCACCCGCGCCTTCTTCCTTGTCCATGAAACAGACTATAGCTAAGCTAAAGTGTCCACTGTAAAATAGAAAAACAAAAACAAGTATAATAGAAAAACAAACGAACCGACTATAATATTTTTCCGATTTTGGCATTGCACTTGATCTTAAGTTGCATAAGGATTTTAAAATTTTAGCTTTAGAATCTTACCTAAAGCACATGGGAAAGAGGATGTATGAGTATTCATCAAATTCTCCCTTCCATACCTTCAATTTTTTTTTCCCAATCTGCGAAGAGGGCTTTCCAAATTCACCTTCATATTTTTTGTAGGTAAACGTGCTGAGCAGAAGACAAGCATTGGAAGGCATTGTGCGGTTCAAATAACTATCCAAAACGAAACCAAAAATTAGTAAAGATATAACAACAATCTCAAAATATCTGATTCAAGAAAAGAAAAAAATCATTTTGAACATAAACTCATGAATTTACTTCACGTAATAATATATCACAAGCTCGTCAAGGTTTTTCCGAGGTTTAAGACAATCCAATAAACTTAAGTCTCTCATCCTCTCATCTTCCTTCAACTTCAGCTCCCTGCATTAACACAGGAAGAGGGTTACAAAACTAGTCATCAAAAACTAGAAAACTTTCTCTTTTTTTGAAGAGCAGAATACCTCTGTCTTTCCTCCTCATTTCCCCCATCCCCATTATTGTCAGAAGGTAGGGGTGAGCGTCTGGGATTTAAGGGGGCAGAGAGACCCCTGCATTAACACAGGAAGAGGGTTACAAAACTAGTCATCAAAAACTAGAAAACTTTCTCTTTTTTTGAAGAGCAGAATACCTCTGTCTTTCCTCCTCATTTCCCCCGTCCCCATTATTGTCAGAAGGTAGGGGTGAGCGTCTGGGATTTGAAGGGGCAGAGAGATCCCTGCATTAACACAGGAAGAGGGTTACAAAACTAGTCATCAAAAACTAGAAAACTTTCTCTTTTTTTGAAGAGCAGAATACCTTTGTCTTTCCTCCTCATTTCCCCCGTCCCCATTATTGTCAGAAGGTGGGGGTGAGCGTCTGGGAGTTGAAGGGGCAGAGAGAGGCCTTTTGAAAGTCCTCCTACAGTAGATTTTGGTAATCTTTCTATCAAAAAGTTTCTTGGGAATATGTTTGCCTTTCCACCAGTCATATTCCTTCTGGTAATGCTTTATTAAGTTCTGGTCGGAGCCACCGCTATTTTTCTTGAATTTTATTTCATGTGGCTTCCATTTGAGACTCTCAAGATCATAGTATTCAAGAAACGGAAATTGTTTATATGCAAGGTGTGGTTGATGGTGAACCATAAAATTATTGCATATAATCGGACCAATACGAGTGCTCCACCGTTCTTGTGGATGGATGGAATGTTCGTAAGGAGTCCAGTTAACATCCTGCACATGATAGCAAATCAAGTTGGAAAGATTTTACATAATCTGAAAAAAGGTAATTATGTTTACAAACTTACTTCATGTGCAAGGTTAAGAAAGATATTATCCAGCTGGTTCCTAAAGCCCACAAAATCTGCTCGATGATTGTGTGTCATCTTCCCCACCTGATCAATAATCGGGGGCAAGAAAGGAACAGTTAACTCGCTTACATTCAAAGTGATAGGCAGCTTCAAATAGTTGGAAAGCTCCTCCCGGAGCTTCGGGTTCCGTAGTAGAAAAAAGCCCTGTCAAATATGAAGTTTTATCAAATTCGTAGTCAACAGAGATAATAGTTCAACTGATACGTTTCCAAATTACAAAAGATATAAAATTCAAAACTTACCAAAATTATCCAACTATTTCCTTCGACAGTCTTCTTTTTACTTTCTGGCCTTTTCCACTCAGCAATCCCATGATACAGAAAGGCCAGCAGTGCCGCGCCCCATGCGTATGTGTCCACCCGATTCACGTTTTCAATAAATCGGAGGTAAGTAGTGGAAACTCTCCCCCCGTTAGCCGAGGGCACAATGAAGCATCGTACAATCAACAAAAGGACAGCAATTTTCCTTACTTCATTATCCTTACCCTCTATGACTACTTTTTCATCTCTGCAGTACTATGGAATTTCTGATTACGAAGCCCAAAAACCCGATGAAAACCATGTGCGTCCCTGTTTCCATGATCAATAACCGGTTCACCATCAATGGGCAAACCGGTGAGAAACAGGACATCCTCCAATGAAATACAAAGTACTTGGTCATTAATGCGAAACACATTTTCTTCTGGGTTATAGAATTCCAGAAAATAAGACACGAGGGAAGGCATTATATCTGCTGCTGGAAATTTCAGAAGATCTAGGAGACATCTAGAATCTTCTGAATTATCTAAATAGTTTCGGAAACTATCATCAAGCTCATTGTAAAGGTCTCTTAATGTATAAATCATTGAGGTGCCCTTGATTATCGCCATCTACATTCGTCAAAAAAAGACAAAGCAACATGAAATGTTTATTGTTAATCAAGCACATTCTTCTTGGATGTGAACTTTATCTTCGCAATAGTCAGAATAATAGTATCAGATTAAAACAAAGTACTGCAGTTCTTTTGAAGGTTAAATGTCTGATTCTGAGTATGAAACTAGGAATGTCTATAACCATAATTTAGTTTTTGATTCACGATCTTTAGACTAAGAAAGAGTGTTGGCATTGTTGGCTGTGAAGACTGCAGCAAGTGGCGTGCAGCGAAACTCATTTCCAAGCTAGAGACTAATGCAAGGAAGAAAGCTACGACAAAGCTGTGGTTGTAAGTGTACAATTTAAGTATCATCTGTTATTTATAGGGCGAAATGTTGGTGAACTATCTACTTTATTGAAGAAAGCTACGACAAAGCTGTGATTGTGCACGAGAAGTTGCAATTACAAATTAGCACTATCTACTTTATTGAAAATTAACACACAACTCAGCGGAGAAGCAAGTGGGTGTACTTTATATAGGGTGTTACTTGAAAAACTGGGGGTGTAATGTATATAGGGGTGTTATATAAAGAAAGTGGTGGTGTACAGAATATCTGGGTGTTATATAAAGAAAGTGGGGGTGTAAACTTTCCTTATAAGACACCCCTATATACATAACACCCCCAGTTTTGTGCAAAACACCCATATATTACCTACACCCCCGGCTTAAACAATAACACCCCTATATGAATTACACCCAAACTTTATTTTCCAACACCCATGTATTTATTACACCCCCAATTTCTAGAAGAACACCCCTATATAAGTACACCCCCAACTTTCTTTGTATAACACCCCTATATATTTACACCCCCGGTTTATAGCGAAACACCCCTATATAAAATACACACCAACTTTGTAACTCAACACCCCCATATTGTAAGCACCCCAACTTTCGTTTTCAACACCCATATATTCATTACACCCCCGGTTTCCCGATAAACACCCCTATATTAATTACACCCCAAAGAATATAGGGGTGTTAAGAAAAAAGCAAGTGAGAATGCAATTACAAATTAGCACTATCTACTTTATTGACAAAGCTGTGATTGTACCTTAACACCAATTGAACGGAGAAGCAAGTGAACCAATTAAACGGAGATACAGTTAAAACGGCGCGGCTCTAACTCGGTGGACGCCGATGAATTTTGAATTTGAATCGTGATTCTAACGGGCTGAGTGGTTGCTTATTTTTTGTCCTTGGACCGACGGCGTTCTATATGTATTTGTGAGAAATGTAATAATTATCACACCCCTATATGTATATAAAGTACACCCCACCTTTGTAGCTGAACACCCCTATATAAAGTACACCCCTATGACTGAAAACCTGCTCTTTAGTCCGTGTTATCCGGTAAACTGGGGGTGTAGTAAATATATGGGGGGTGTTATAAATATATGAGAAAACGAAACGTTGGGGGTCTTAAAATATAGGGGTGTTTAGAAACAAAGTTGGGGTGTATTTTATAGGGGTGTTTCGCGATAAACTGGGGGTGTAACGTATATAGGGGTGTTATATAAAGAAAGTGGGGGTGTAAAGAATATAGGGGTGTTAAGAAAAAAGCTGGGTGCTCTAAATATTGTGGTGTTTGGCTATAAAGTTGGGGTGTAATTAATACAGGGGTGTTTATCGGGAAACCGGGGGTGTAATGAATATATGGGTGTTGAAAACGAAAGTTGGGGTGCTTACAATATGGGGGTGTTGAGTTACAAAGTTGGTGTGTATTTTATATAGGGGTGTTTCGCTATAACCCGGGGTGTAAAATATATAGGGGTGTTATACAAAGAAAGTTGGGGGTGTACTTTATATAGGGGTGTTCTTCTAGAAATTGGGGGTGTAACAATACATGGGTGTTGGAAAATAAAGTTTGGGTGTAATTCATATAGGGGTGTTATTGTTTAAGCCGGGGGTGTAGGTAATATATGGGTGTTTTGCACAAAACTGGGGGTGTTATGTATATAGGGGTGTCTTATAAGGAAAGTGGGGGTGTAAACTGGGGGTGTTTATACCCCCACTTTCTTTATATAACAACCCAGATATTCTGTACACCACCACTTTCTTATATAACACCCCTATATACATTACACCCCCAGTTTTTCAAGTAACACCCTATATAAAGTACACCCCAACTTTGTAGCTGAACACCCCTATATTAGGAGCACCCCAACTTTCTTTTTAACTCCCATATATTTGTCACACCACCAGTTTCTCGTGAAACACCCCTATATACCTAACACCCCAACTTTGTTCTTAGCACCCATATATTTGCTACACCCCCAGTTTACCGGATAACACCCCAATATACATAACACCCCCCATTTTATCGCGAAACACCCCTATATAAAATACACCCCAACGTTTTTGCTAAACACCCCTATATTTTAAGCACCCCAACTTTCGTTTTAACACCCATATATTTTTAGGTAATATGGGTGTTTTGCACAAAACTGGGGGTGTAATGTATATAGGGGTGTCTTATAAGGAAAGTGGGGGTGTTAACCGGGGGTGTTTACACCCCAACTTTCTTTATATAACACCCAGATATTCTGTACACCACCACTTTCTTTATATAACACCCCTATATACATTACACCCCTAGTTTTTCAAGTAACCACCCTATATAAAGCTGAGACCAAGATTATCTTTCTCAAAATTTGCTTACACTTCAATTTTCGGAAGAGGGATAATAAAATATTCGTAAGCCGTAGGACGGCGTTGTTCTACATTTATTCATAATATAAAGAACGACCGCGTTCTAAGTTGTTGATTTGTTTAGGATCCATTGCCTTATAAAACATCAAAACATCATTTACTTGATATCATTTACTTGATATCATTTACCTTGATATGTTTTTATATGATTTTTCCCTACAGTAATGTACACATTCATTTTGCCAAGAGGGAAAATAAAATATTGAAAGTATAGAACCGCATTGTTCTATGTTTATTTATTATTTGTAATACCTAGAACGACCTCGTTCTATATTTGTTGATTTATGTCGATATTTTTGTTTTAAGTAATTTGTGTCTTAATGATTTTTTTGGTATCTTTTTGCTTATAATACATCAAAACATCATTCTTGCCAAGAGGGGAAATAAAATATTCGAAACTTTTTAGCTGAACACCCCAACTTTCTTTTTTAACCCCCATATATTTGTTACACCACCAGTTTCTCGTGAAACACCTCCCTATATACCTAACACCCCCAACTTTCTTCTTAGCACCCAGATATTTGCTACACCCCCAGTTTACCGGATAACACCCCTATATACTTAACACCCCCAGTTTATCGCGAAACACCCCTATATAAAATTTACACTTGAGAATAACATCTAACAATCAATAAAAAGACAGCATTTTTCCTTGCATATTATTCAAGGCTAACCTCTTTGGCTACTTTTTTCAGTTCTTTACTACTTTTTGTTTCATTTTCTAACTGAAAAACCCGACGAAAACCATTAAGGTCCCAGTGTGTCATTACTAATAAACTATCTCACCATCAATGGGCAAACCGTGTATAAACAGAACATCCTCCAAACAAATGGATAGTACTTGGCCATTGAGGCAAAACACATTGTCCGCCATGTTGTAATGTAAAACAAGAAAAATCCTTCTAAATTCCAGTTGAAACAAAAGCCGCCATTGTTTACTAATTGTGGAAGTGCTTTCTTATTTTTATCGATAGGAGATGAGAATTCTAATTTCTTTCTTGGAGGGGTATATGAATTTCCAAAACCGAACAAGAGGAGCTACATAATGCGTTGCTCCAGGAGTACATGTCCTTTGCACATTGGAAGAAGATGAAGAACCACCTATTTCTAAGGGTGTGCGCATCTCTGAATCGGAATATTTTGTGGACCATTCTATCAACCCTAATAGGAAGCTCAACTTCTGATTCCTCCATTTTTCTGAGCTGTGCGATCGAGAGAGAGAGAGTGAGAGAGAGAGGCAGAGTAAAAGAGCAGGTGCTTTGAGAGAGGGAGGGCATGAGCTTTGAGAGAGAGAGGCAGAGAAAGAGGCCAGGAGCTTAGAGAGAGAGAGAAAGAGGCCAGTAGCTTAGAGTGATAAAGTGAGAGACAGATTAAGAGGGCAGGAGCAGAGAGAGAGTTGCACACAGTAGTTCACTTCCCGTAAAAGTTCACTGCTTACGTGTAACCCCGAATGGGTTTAATAAACCCGTTTAAGTTTACTAAACCCGCTTGGGTTTAATAAACCCATTCGGGTTAAATGTTTACTCGAATTTTCTTTAGTTATCTACTCCCTCTGTCCCATTCATTTCTATATACTTTCCTTTTTTGGATGTCCCTCTCAATTCTATACATTCCCAAAATAGTAACTTTTAATAATATAAAACACTATTACACTCACTACTTTCTTCCACTATTTCCTCCAAAGTAACCTGCAAATGAATGGCCAAACAATGTAGATGTCAGAATCCAACCTCAAATAACTTTACTACGTTTGATGAATTTGTCCCATTCATTTCTATATACTTTTCTTTTTTGGATGTCCCTCTCAATTCTACCTTTACGGAATGCTGTTAACTCCTCTTTATCGAAATGTGTTTAATTAGTCGATATAAACTGGAGAACAGATACAGCACAAGAATGCCAAGAACTTGGTGTTTTTCATTTACTGAGATAACTTACATATTAAAACAATATAAAAGCAGATAACCAACTACATGCTAGAAAATATCCAGCCAAACACCAACTTACATATAAAACTATTTATATGATAGAAACATATAAATAGTTTGAGATTATCCAACACTCTTTACTCTCTTTAAAATCAACTTTTATCTTTAATCTCTTAACAATAAAATCAACGAGAATTACAAGACTACAAATAGAACTGCAATAGGAGATTAAGGCTACTAATCGAAGACTATTTCGAGAGTTTAATGGATGAGTTTGCATCTAGAAATGCATGTAGAGCTATTTTTAAGAAATATTACTAACTGAACATATGAATTAACATGCAGGAAAATCCAGTTCTGAATTCATACCGTATTTACCCTTTTTCCTCTCCTCCACTTGCTCCGCTTGGAATAATTATCTCCGACTCCCTCTACCATTTCTCCTCTCCTCCGCTTGCTCTGCTTTCCCCTCCACCTTCTTTTAATTTGAATTGAATTCCCTTCGGTTGTGGAGAATTGGTCTTCACCTCTTTTCCTCTTAATGGCCATTGAATAAAAGGAGATTTGATGCCTAACCACTTATTTGATGATGCCAACCTCGATATCCGAGTGGAGTAACACTCATAATTATGGATGCCAACCTCCTCTACCCTCCCCCTTGAAACAATATGCATAGCTTTTCCCAGATTAAGATTATTTTCCCAGATTATGGTCTCCATGTTATTCAAAAGCAGAGTATATTGTTGGGTCGGTGAAATTAGATTAGGGTCATGAAACTGAATGATACATTGAGCCCAAATGCCCAATATCAATCAAAGTGAATCCAGTGTACCTAAGCCCACTGGAAAATCAGTTCATGAAAGTATAAAAACTAGAAAAATAATTCATGAAATATAAAATTTAATCAAAAATATTTAAATTAAATCAATTACATATTTATCATATCGCACATATTTTTATACATTTTTTTTCGTGTTAATTAATTTTATGCAAATAAAATTTGATCTTTACATACATTTTGCTTCAAGTATGAAATCAACATTTTTTAAAGTTGATTATTTTGACAATATTGTTTTTATAATATTAACTATAAAAATTTATTTATAATTTATTACTAAAAAAATAAAATTAAAAACTATATAATACATATAATACATAAAATTAAAAAGATTTTTCTTGTTTTAAATTACATTTCATGGAATTTTCTGAATATTAAATAATTTTAATTATCAAGATTGCTAACAATAAACAATAAACAACAAAACCATCTTATTCATACCTACAAATAAATAATAATGTTAACTTCACAAAATCAGATATCACTAGACCAACTAAAGAGTGCTAACAATAAACAACAAATAACACCCGTGTCTGATCACTAACGAAACCATAACAGTGTTGATGAAACTTCCAATTTTAGTCCAGTCCCACTACTTAACAAAATCATTTAGACATCGAGCTTCTACGTCCATTACTAACTTACAACATCAGACTCACAGATAAAATCGATCAAACAAACCATAAATCCATAATCATTAACAAACAACAAACACTACAAAACTTATAAAACGACTTCAATCACCCGAGAACCAAACATTCCAGTAATCCTCTACAACACAAGTAACCAACTCGCTCTATCCCTCGCTCTGCAATTCTCTCTATCCCTCGCCGGTAATATATTTGTTAATTGTTGTGATTGTGAATTGTGTATGTCAATTATATATTTGTTAATTGTTGTGATTGTGAATTGTGTATGTCAATTATATATTTGTTAATTGTTGTGATTGTGAATTGTCTAGATGGACAAGTCCCAATTGAGACAATACCTTCAATCTACCATGTCTGGTGTTGCTGGTGTTCAATCTACAATTGTGTATGAAGATCCTCTACTACAAAATGTTACATCAAACATTCAACAATTTGCACGAACCCAATTTGCTAAGGAAAAATGGGTATGTTTTTAAATTTTGCAAGTCAATTGAATTGTTGTTATTGATTTTGGATTCTTATTGTTTGGGGTGATTGTAGGAGTATAAGAAGCGATTTCATCTCGGTTCTTTGGCTAAAATCATTTCAGAATTAAATTGGAGCAATGTTGATTACGAGAAGTTGTTGACATCAAGGGTTCAATTCTTTCCCCTTGTGAAATTTTAGGCTTAATTAGACATTGGCCCTTACATTAAACATGCGTGTACACATAAACCCTTAAATTAAAAACCCGGATAGACTTACCTGTAAAGTTTGACGATCCGAACATTACAACCTTTCTGGTGGAATAAGAACTGCATTAACTTGTTGGAGAGTGAGAGAGTCCTGCACGCGTTCTACAGTTCCATGTACATATGTGTATGCAATATTGGCGGCAATTAGCGTTAATCACTTCCCTCCTCTTTTTTCTTCTTCCCTCTCTATTCTTTTTGTGTTTTTTTAGACTGAATAAAGCTATATTAATATTTATTAGCTTCCCATAATCCACATCAAAAAAAGCCGATAGTGTACCTGCGCAATGCATATTTACAGCAGGAACTTATCTTAGTATTTGTACAACACAACTATTTCCAAAATCATCATGTCTCTTAAGAGCAACAACACTCTGTCTCTAAAAACTGCAATCAGAAGTGTGCAATATAGCACATTATCTTGATAATAAAACTGCATTTTCCCCCTGTTCTTGCGTGAAATACAGAGTCTTTGTTGGCTTTGTAATGAAGTTACAAAGAATCTCTATTTAATGAAACAGAGAGATTGGACACCCATAACCAAAATATCACTTAAATATATAAAATGTTGTGTTCATATGAGCAAGCACCATGAACATATTTAGCATTAAAGTACACCAAAAGATAGCAGTTTAAATGTAACAAGCACCGTGAATAACCAAAATGATCAAACTGCTCAAAATAAACCAGTACATGAGCATAATGATCAAAATAATTCCTAGTGCTTCTTTTACTTTTCCTTTTCCATTGTCAAATTTTTGTTAATCCCTTCTCCAATTTTCGCCTTCGCTACTGCAAGTGCTTCTTTCAATTGGCTACTAGTTATCACATTGGCACCATTTTTTCGAGAAAATGGTGCAGATTTAACCACTACCCCACCAACTGTTGTCTTGTACCCTGATTTTCTCACTGGCAGAGTTTTGGCAAGCTTCATAGGTCCAATATAAGTGTTATGGAGTTCAGCTGTGTTAACATTGAAATTCCAGGGAGCTCTTTCCACATTCCTTTCCTGTATACTTGTAACATGAGGCTCCATCACATGTCCTGTCTTTGGTGAAGCTTCAGCAATTACCTCCATTTCAGATGTCCTTGAATTTGCGCTAGACTCCCCTATTTCAGCAGACTTTTGACAAGTTCTTTTATTATGTCCTAGTTTTCGACAAGAGCCACACCTGGCCATTGCAAGTGAATTATTATTAGTACGACAATATAATATGCTTAATAATATTCAACATGAAATTTACCTCACAGTGAGTTGGTTCTTTCTTTTTAGAATGTTGGCACCATCCTTATATTTTATAACTGCTTCTTCACCTTGCGATAACTTTCTCTTTTTCTGAGGCCTCCCCGTTTGTTTGAGAATTTTTGGGGGTCTGATAATGTGTGTTGGGATATACTGCGATTTTTCCCATAATTCATGATTATTCATAGGATATATGATCCCTGAATACCCTTTCTTGTAATTTTTCATTGAATAGCAGTGAGCCACATAATCCTCCACATTATATCCATGTTTATTTCATAAGAGGAGGGTTATGAAATATCTGAGTTACAGTGTTTTTTGGAGATTGTGTCATGATTTATAATATGAGTTGCATAAGTGTCGATTGTAAGCCACGTTTCTGTATTGTAAGCCACGTTTATGTGGTGTTCAACTGCTCATATATTAGAGGCAAGTCTATCCATTTTTTTAATCTAAGAGTTTATGTGTACAGACCCGGATACTTTAAGGGCAAATGTACAATTAAGCCGAAATTTTATTTGTCAATTATTTCCCTTTATGAAACTTTATTTGTCTTTTAGTCCTTAAATGTTTAACTAGTCATATTTCTTTTATCAGGAGGATAAAAAATATCGACGTGATGATTGGAATGTAGCTGAACACCGATTTTCAGGAGAGGTTGAACTAGGCACAGACGTAAGCATTTAAACTCAATGATTCAATGTTTCTTAGAACTACTTTTTTAACTAGTTTTTTTGAACTCAATCACTCAAGGTAGAATCATTGGCTTTCCTTATTTGTGCACAGGTTGTTGAATCTTTTTGTGAAATCCTCAAACGTGAGTTGAATACTGAGCATAAGTGTTACATTATTTCTCCACTTGTAAGTCAAAACGATTCTACACACCATCAGCTTGTTTTTACCCTTTGTTATAGTTGTTTTGATGTTGATTTTAGTTGGTTATCTTGTAGTGTTGGGGTGCTAATGTGCGCAGTGCAGGCCTCGATTTTCACTTTAAGCACTCCATTCACTGTGCAGGCAATGAAAAGGTAAATCTTATTGGTTTTATCTGACTGTAAAGAGAACTTATAGCATAGTTTAGTTGATGCAAACTCACATTATGCAGACTCACATTGGGGTAATCGATGAGAATCACTTCTTCTCGATTCACGTTATATTTGAGGAGCACAAAATCTACATCATGGATTCTTTGTATCCTCTCCATTCCACACACCGATTGCATGTTTATCTGTTGGTACATGAATTTGTTCTCTTACTTTTGTCTATTAGTTTCCTGTTTTTTTTACCAGAAAAAGGCTTTTTTTGTTAACTGTCGCAGTTCCAACATTTTGTTCTCTTAGTTTTGTTATTTGTTTCTTGTTTTGGTAATTGCTGCAGTTGCAACATTTGCAATATCGTCACGAGATTAATAAGTCCATTTGGGAAATTTGTTTCGTGACGAATAATCTGAAGCAAGAGAATGGTTCTGATTGTGGAGTTTTCATGCTTAAGAGTATGGAGTCTTGGTTGAAAGGAATTAGATTACCTTTCTCAAAGGCAAGGACATTTTAGTTATTTGCATGTATATAGTTTAATCTTCATTACTTAGATTTACTTTGATTGTTATTACCTCAGGAGCATGCGAACAATGCAAGGCACATCCTTATAAGGAACATTTTAGTTATTTGCATGTGTATAGTTTAATCTTCATTACTTAGATTTACTTTGATTGTTATTACCTCAGGAGCATGTGAACAATGCAAGGCACATCCTTATAAGGGAGACTCTGGATAAAAAGCTGTTGCCTGAGGAGAACTGAGGTGTTCCCCATCAACGAAGAAGAATTCAGCCATTGAAGACATTCAATTGGCTTTGTTTTCTCTTATCTTTTATTTATCTCTTCTTATGAACATGTGTTGGCTATCTTGGGATTGTTTTGATACTTTGATTATGAACTAACTTTTATGAGTTAGGATTTTTATGGAACCCTAGTATGGGATTGTTGGTGTTTAGACAAGAAGTATTATATGCAGTTTACGGTTTATTCATTCAAGTGATTTTCATGTTAATACTTGCTATTGTCTGATCAACTTTAGTAGGTTATTGAGTTGATTTTATTTTAAAGGATCTAGTTACTAATTTACAGTATGTGTGTTGTTTTTCTCCACTGTCTCGATTATGACCTGGTGGAATTGCAATGTGGCAATGTGAATAACTTGCATGTGCCTTACAAATATGGGGGTGTTCCATAAACTATGGGTGTCAGTAGCATAAACTGTTGGTGTGGAAAATATTGGGGTGTGAGTACCATAAAACGGGGGTGTGGATAATATTGGGGTGTACTTAATATTGGGGTGCTGGGTCAAATAATGGGGGTGGTAATAATATTGGGGTGTGAGTAGTAGGGGTGTTATCGAGAAACCGGGGGTGTAATAAATATATGGGTGTTAAAAATGAAAGTTGTGGTGCTTACAATATAGGGGTGTTTAGCTACAAAGTTGGGGTGTTCTTTATATAGGGGTGTTTCGCGATAAACTGGGGGTGTAAAGTATATAGGGGTGTTATATAAAAAAGTGGGGGTGTTAACCAGGGGTGTACAGAATATTGGGGTGTTAAGAAAAAAGCTGGGGTGCTATAAATATTTGGGTGTTTGGCTATAAAGTTGGGGTGTACTTAATATAGGGGTGTTTATGGAGAAACCTTGGGTGTAATAAATATATATGGGTGTTAAAAACAAAAGTTGGGGTGCTTAAAATATAGGGGTGTTTAGCTAAAAAGTTGGGGTGTATTTTATATAGGGGTGTTTCGCGATAAACTGGGGGTGTAAAGTATATAGGGGTGTGTATCGAGAAATTGGGGGTGTAACCAATATATGGGTGTTGGAAAATAAAGTTGGGGTGTACTTTATATAGGGGTGTTTCACGATAAAATGGGGGTGTTAAGTATTAATTCTGTACACCCCCAACTTTCTGGCTGAACACCCCAATATTTAAAGCACCCCAGCTTTTTTTAGCACCCCTATATCTGTACACCCCCAGTTTATCGCTAAACACCCCTATATTCCCTACACCCGCAGTTTATCCAATAACACCCCTATATACAGTACACCCGCAGTTTTTTGAAGAACACCCCTATATAACCGAATTGATTATCTTCATGCATAATATTTTAATTTATATTTAAAATATTATTGATGGTATAAAATATATTTTATAAATATTTATAGTCGTACAACATTTAATAAGTTTCATTTCTTTTCCGATGTTCCCGCCCCGTTCTATTTCGATTACTTAAAATCTTGAAATTTACTTGAGAAATATATGATTTTTATGTTAGTAGTCCTAAAAATATTAACAAAATTAAATATGTACACACATATATACATATAATTATTAAAAGAATAATGTTATCTAATTTATTTTGACAAAATAAAATAAAATAATTATATAAAAAAACTAAAATAAGAGACAAGTTGGGCTGGGAAAGGAGTCGAGATATGACAATTCAATAAAAGAATTTGGGCTTAACATGATTTAATCTAGAAGAGATAAATGGAGAACTGGGCCAACTATGTTAAAGGCCCAGAATCGTTAAATTAAATCAAAGCAAGTCCCCCCCGATTTCCTCAAGAAAGGACCCGCTTAGGAGAACAGGTAATTACAGTGAGGAGAGAAGAACAGGTATTTACACAGTGAGGAGAAATTGAGAAAAAGATGGCTAAAGCTTCAAGCAAGAAAGATAGCAGGCAAGAAGTTCGTTACTCTGATTCTCTGTTAGCTCTGTTTGCATTCTCTGATTGCATTGCTGATTATTAGAACACGAAAAGTAAAATGAAAATTGAGAACTAGTAATTGTAATTGTAGTGGAACAATTGTATAGCTCTATTCATGTTATCGAAGTTGAAAAATATATCATGGATGATCACCTGATAGAAGATGATCAGATTATATTTAGAGAGTGATATTTAACAAAGTACATACCACTTTATTGATAGGATAGTACTCATAAAATCAGGTACCAGGAACGCTGCAAAGTAGTTTTCACATTCTCGTAAAATTGCAGTCACTCACTTGGATGATAGTCTTGATGTGAGGCCTGTCTCTGTTTCTGTAAAGTTCGAGAAGCCAGTCGACTTTAATCGCAATATATCCATGTTACGTTATAGTATTTTCAACTTATAAAGTAATGCTTTCTGCGCTATCTGATTTCGGTTATTACCAGAATTATTACTGATCAAATGATCACTAATTTACTGTATGTGTGTTGTTTTTCTCCACTGTCTCGATTATGACCTGGTGGAATTGCAATGTGGCAATGTGAATAACTTGCATGTGCCTTACAAATATGGGGGTGTTCCATAAACTGTGGGTGTCAGTAGCATAAACTGTTGGTGTGGAAAATATTGGGGTGTGAGTACCATAAAACGGGGGTGTGGATAATATTGGGGTGTACTTAATATTGGGGTGCTGGGTCAAATAATGGGGGTGGTAATAATATTGGGGTGTGAGTAGTAGGGGTGTTATCGAGAAACCGGGGGTGTAATAAATATATGGGTGTTAAAAATGAAAGTTGTGGTGCTTACAATATAGGGGTGTTTAGCTATAAAGTTGGGGTGTTCTTTATATAGGGGTGTTTCGCGATAAACTGGGGGTGTAAAGTATATAGGGGTGTTATATAAAAAAGTGGGGGTGTTAACCAGGGGTGTACAGAATATTGGGGTGTTAAGAAAAAAGCTGGGGTGCTATAAATATTTGGGTGTTTGGCTATAAAGTTGGGGTGTACTTAATATAGGGGTGTTTATCGAGAAACCTTGGGTGTAATAAATATATATGGGTGTTAAAAACGAAAGTTGGGGTGCTTAAAATATAGGGGTGTTTAGCTAAAAAGTTGGGGTGTATTTTATATAGGGGTGTTTCGCGATAAACTGGGGGTGTAAAGTATATAGGGGTGTGTATCGAGAAATTGGGGGTGTAACCAATATATGGGTGTTGGAAAATAAAGTTGGGGTGTACTTTATATAGGGGTGTTTCACGATAAAATGGGGGTGTTAAGTATTAATTCTGTACACCCCCGGTTAACACCCCCAGTTTCTTTATAAAACACCCCTATATACATTACACCCCCAGGTTTTTGAAGCACACCCCTATATAAAGTACCCCCCAACTTTCTGGCTGAACACCCCAATATTTAAAGCACCCCAGCTTTTTTTAGTACCCCTATATCTGTACACCCCCAGTTTATCGCTAAACACCCCTATATTCCCTACACCCGCAGTTTATCCAATAACACCCCTATATACAGTACACCCGCAGTTTTTTGAAGAACACCCCTATATAACCGAATTGATTATCTTCATGCATAATATTTTAATTTATATTTAAAATATTATTGATGGTATAAAATATATTTTATAAATATTTATAGTCGTACAACATTTAATAAGTTTCATTTCTTTTCCGATGTTCCCGCCCCGTTCTATTTCGATTACTTAAAATCTTGAAATTTACTTGAGAAATATATGATTTTTATGTTAGTAGTCCTAAAAATATTAACAAAATTAAATATGTACACACATATATACATATAATTATTAAAAGAATAATGTTATCTAATTTATTTTGACAAAATAAAATAAAATAATTATATAAAAAAACTAAAATAAGAGACAAGTTGGGCTGGGAAAGGAGTCAAGATATGACAATTCAATAAAAGAATTTGGGCTTAACATGATTTAATCTAGAAGAGATAAATGGAGAACTGGGCCAACTATGTTAAAGGCCCAGAATCGTTAAATTAAATCAAAGCAAGTCCCCCCCGATTTCCTCAAGAAAGGACCCGCTTAGGAGAACAGGTAATTACAGTGAGGAGAGAAGAACAGGTATTTACACAGTGAGGAGAAATTGAGAAAAAGATGGCTGAAGCTTCAAGCAAGAAAGATAGCAGGCAAGAAGTTCGTTACTCTGATTCTCTGTTAGCTCTGTTTGCATTCTCTGATTGCATTGCTGATTATTAGAACACGAAAAGTAAAATGAAAATTGAGAACTAGTAATTGTAATTGTAGTGGAACAATTGTATAGCTCTATTCATGTTATCGAAGTTGAAAAATATATCATGGATGATCACCTGATAGAAGATGATCAGATTATATTTAGAGAGTGATATTTAACAAAGTACATACCACTTTATTGATAGGATAGTACTCATAAAATCAGGTACCAGGAACGCTGCAAAGTAGTCTTCACATTCTCGTAAAATTGCAGTCACTCACTTGGATGATAGTCTTGATGTGAGGCATGTCTCTGTTTCTGTAAAGTTCGAGAAGCCAGTCGACTTTAATCGCAATATATCCATGTTACGTTATAGTATTTTCAACTTATAAAGTAATGCTTTCTGCGCTATCTGATTTCGGTTATTACCAGAATTATTACTGATCAAATGATCTTTTTGGGGGTTATGAGCTTTGTGTCTCAACTTATAAAGTAATGTTCTATACAGAGATATGAAGAAACATCAGGCAGTGCTGAAATCCAATTGCAGCCCTCAAGGACTAGTCAAAGTAATGGAAATGATACAAGAAAATGTAAAGTTGATGCAAGCAGTAGAGGAGATGGGATTTGGATGCCTTCAACATCTTCAGGCCGTTAAAATGGAATTTAAACTTATTAAACCACTTTTAGATAACTTTGATGTCAACTCATGCTCCGTATTTGGGGCTGATATCAAGGTCGGAGATATTGGTAGGGTTTTAGGAATCCCGGCAGAGGGGATTCCAATTCCTGTATCTATCTCGGATGAGGAAGAAGAAAGACTCAAGGCTAAATTTGGTGGGAAAAAACTCATGGATTTAATATCAGATTTAGAGAATTTTAAATAAGCTGATCTCGACTTTAAGGAAACCTTTTTGCTTATTGCATTAGGTAATTTCTTTTGCCCATCAACCAAAATCATTCCCAGTGGAAAGTTGTATAAAGCCCTCTCTGTTGTACAATCTGCCAAACAATACAATTGGGGAAAATATATCCTTGAATGTCTCCTCGATTCCATCAAGGATTACCAAATAAGGACGAAGGGCAGAGATAGACGGAATGCAGGGGTTGGAGGCTGCGTTTACTTTTTGAAGGTATGTATATTGTAACTTTCAAGGACCTGTATTCTATGCTGTGCTACTTCTTGATTAATATTTGGTTTCTTCTCAGATTTTCTTTCTCCAGCAAAAATATCCAGAATGCATTGATAAAGGTAAACCAGTCATGTCAGCATGGACCAAAAAGAAGTTGAACCAAGCATGGAAACAGTGCAAGAAAAAGTTGACATCAGGGTTTGTGTCTGGACAACCATCAGAGTTCGTGTCTGGACAACAACGCTGCTCCACATGTAATTCTGTAATCTATGAAGAAAGATTGGCAAGGCTGGAGCATGCCGTTTTCTCTAAGAAGCAATGCCATGATGATGAAAACATCTTTGATATAGATGGACATGGAGAGGAAGACAAGGCAGATGAGATGGATGGACATGGAGAGGAAGACAAGTTAGATGAAATTTACCCTTAATGGAAGTGCTTTCCACTTTAAAATCTAAGCGTAAGAGGACTAAGAAGTCACCACAGCCAAAACCATCTCCCTCCCTGAAAAGAAAAAATAAATTTGGTACAACATATGCTAGGCGTAAGAAGACCTCCACCATCTCCTCCTCAACAGGAGCTCCTCCAACAATTGTTTCAGATGTCATTTCCGAGAAGACCTCTCCTTGTCAGATCACGGGCCCGGATAGAGCCATTGTTACTAGAAGAAAACTTCTAGTACTTGACATAAATGGAGTTCTTGCTTGTGTTTTACACGGAATGCCACATAATGGATTTCAAAAGTACATACCAATATATATTCCATCTGATTCTGAAACTCAAACGGAAGCTTGCATGAAATCAGGTGACTCATAAATGTTATGAATTTTTTTTTCAAATTTCTTTTGCATGAAATCAGGTGACTCATAAATTTTAATTGGATTACTTTTTGTTTTTCTTAGTTATCAAGAGGCCACAATGTGAAGAGTTTTTGAAGTTTTGCTTGGAGAGGTTTGATGTAGGCATATGGTCAGCAAAGATGGAGTATGTGCTTTTCTTTCTCATGTTGAAATAAATTTCTATTCAACTCGTTGCATGTGAAATATATACATGTCTATCTTCCTTGTCGATATTTTTGTTTTTAGTAATTTGTGTCTTAATGATTTTAAGCTTTTCTACGAGGCTTGAATTGAAATTTATTTGTGTAATGCAGGAAAACCGTGACACCGTCTATAAACGCCATTATAAGCTTTTCTACTAGGATAGAATTGAAATTTATTTGGGTAGGTCAATTACAATTTTTTGCTCTAATTTCTTCTAGGATGCTTTTTACTGTGGCGTGTAACCAAGTTGCATGGTTATTTGTGATAATTGTTTATAGGATCAATCCAACTGTACTCGTTCAAAAGAAGGTGAATTGTGCAAGGAAACTAGAAAGCTCCGTGAAATAGGATATGATGATGTAGCCAACATACTCTTGGTTGACGATTCAAAGCATAAAGCCAAATTAAATCTAGTAAGTTGTCTTCATGTTCACTTTTTTGTTCTTTCCCTACATGCGTAGCAAATTAGTTTCTTATAGTCTGATGTAATTTCATCCTACAGCCGAATACAGCAATATTTCCCACGTCATACAACTACAAAAACTTGAATGATGATTAACTGGGTAAGTTTGCTTCTTTTTAATTATTTATTTTTTGAAATTATAATGTTGCATGATGGTAATATGGTGTGTATGATCAACTTTAGTAGGTTATTGAGTTGATTTTATTTTAAAGGATCTAGTTACTAATTTACTGTATGTGTGTTGTTTTTCTCCACTGTCTCGATTATGACCTGGTGGAATTGCAATGTGGCAATGTGAATAACTTGCATGTGCCTTACAAATATGGGGGTGTTCCATAAACTGTGGGTGTCAGTAGCATAAACTGTTGGTGTGGAAAATATTGGGGTGTGAGTACCATAAAACGGGGGTGTGGATAATATTGGGGTGTACTTAATATTGGGGTGCTGGGTCAAATAATGGGGGTGGTAATAATATTGGGGTGTGAGTAGTAGGGGTGTTATCGAGAAACCGGGGGTGTAATAAATATATGGGTGTTAAAAATGAAAGTTGTGGTGCTTACAATATAGGGGTGTTTAGCTACAAAGTTGGGGTGTTCTTTATATAGGGGTGTTTCGCGATAAACTGGGGGTGTAAAGTATATAGGGGTGTTATATAAAAAAGTGGGGGTGTTAACCAGGGGTGTACAGAATATTGGGGTGTTAAGAAAAAAGCTGGGGTGCTATAAATATTTGGGTGTTTGGCTATAAAGTTGGGGTGTACTTAATATAGGGGTGTTTATCGAGAAACCTTGGGTGTAATAAATATATATGGGTGTTAAAAACGAAAGTTGGGGTGCTTAAAATATAGGGGTGTTTAGCTAAAAAGTTGGGGTGTATTTTATATAGGGGTGTTTCGCGATAAACTGGGGGTGTAAAGTATATAGGGGTGTGTATCGAGAAATTGGGGGTGTAACCAATATATGGGTGTTGGAAAATAAAGTTGGGGTGTACTTTATATAGGGGTGTTTCACGATAAAATGGGGGTGTTAAGTATTAATTCTGTACACCCCCGGTTAACACCCCCAGTTTCTTTATAAAACACCCCTATATACATTACACCCCCAGGTTTTTGAAGCACACCCCTATATAAAGTACCCCCCAATTTTCTGGCTGAACACCCCAATATTTAAAGCACCCCAACTTTTTTTAGCACCCCTATATCTGTACACCCCCAGTTTATCGCTAAACACCCCTATATTCCCTACACCCGCAGTTTATCCAATAACACCCCTATATACAGTACACCCGCAGTTTTTTGAAGAACACCCCTATATAACCGAATTGATTATCTTCATGCATAATATTTTAATTTATATTTAAAATATTATTGATGGTATAAAATATATTTTATAAATATTTATAGTCGTACAACATTTAATAAGTTTCATTTCTTTTCCGATGTTCCCGCCCCGTTCTATTTCGATTACTTAAAATCTTGAAATTTACTTGAGAAATATATGATTTTTATGTTAGTAGTCCTAAAAATATTAACAAAATTAAATATGTACACACATATATACATATAATTATTAAAAGAATAATGTTATCTAATTTATTTTGACAAAATAAAATAAAATAATTATATAAAAAAACTAAAATAAGAGACAAGTTGGGCTGGGAAAGGAGTCGAGATATGACAATTCGATAAAAGAATTTGGGCTTAACATGATTTAATCTAGAAGAGATAAATGGAGAACTGGGCCAACTATGTTAAAGGCCCAGAATCGTTAAATTAAATCAAAGCAAGTCCCCCCCGATTTCCTCAAGAAAGGACCCGCTTAGGAGAACAGGTAATTACAGTGATGAGAGAAGAACAGGTATTTACACAGTGAGGAGAAATTGAGAAAAAGATGGCTGATCCTCTGTTTCTCAACAGGGTATTTTTCTTCCCTTCTCAATTTTATTTCATTTCATGCATTATTGACACCGCTTATTTTGTTTTTTATCTTGTCTTGCAGCTACCAAGGAGATCAACGAGGAAAATGTGCCCCTCGTTGAGGAAACTGCTAGAATGAAGAAAGCTCGCCTTGCGGGCCTGGACACTCGAGGAAAGGCCACGGAGCCTATCTTCTTGAGAAAGCACAAGGAGCCCATGGGGGAGGCTTCAGCTGAGGAAGCTGAGGGCCACCGTGCTCCTATTACTGTTGCTACTCCTGCTGCTGCTGCTACAGGCACCTTCCAGCCTCTCTGGGGATTCCGCTGAGGGGATACCGTGGTGGGATCCACCAAGCATGCATGGGATTGGTCCTATCATGGCGTGACTCCCAAGGATTTTACTAATGTGGTTGCCACCCCTGATCTTGAGAGGATAAAGCTCATGGGAGCTCAGTCTCTGTATTCGGTATGCCCCTTTTTTTTGGACTTTCTTTCTTACTTGTAGCATTTTCCTGCCTTACACTTTGTTAATCATTTTATTTCAGTCTAACGCCTATTTTCAAGGCGCTGTGAGGCAAGCCGAGTCATGGAAGCGGGCTTCTGACAAGGCCGACAATGCCCTCAGGAGGCAGCAGAAGAAGTATGTTGCTCTAGAGAAGAAGTTCAAGCGCAAGGAGGAAGAACTCGGAGAATCTAATGCCGAGCTGGTGGTGCTTCGGGCCGAGAAGGATAAGGCTACAGATAACTATCTGGACTCGGAGGAGTTTGCCCAGTCCATGAGGATAAGGGATGACTCAGTCTTCCCCGGGTTTTTTAGGACTGGTTGGGACACGGCCCTTGGGACCGTAAACGAGGCTTGTCCTGATATTAACCCGGCGGACTATGTCTGCCCTGATGACGAGGCTTTGCTGCAGAGGTTCCGCACTCGAGTAGTTGTCTCGGATCACGTCCCTCAGGACCCACTTCTTCCTTCTCCCGAGTCTTCTTCCAGGCCTGCTGAGGACGACAGTTCTTCCTCCTCCTCTGAGACGACAGAGACATCTAGCGAGAGCGGAGGGGATGACGATATGGATGCTGAGGGCACCTCAGCTCCTTAGAGCTTTTCTAGCCCTGCGTGGCTAGTTTACTTCATCTTATTTTCGAGACTTTATTTATCAAACTCTTGTAATATTTATTTGATCTATTTTATTTATCAGATTTTATGCTTGCATTTCACGCATTTGGTTTTACTTGCCTTGCCATAGAGATTCAAACATATTTTGAAAACCTTATGAATTTTCATAAATTGTTTGGGATTCATCCCTTACACGAGTCTTAATAAACCTCAAAATAAAACTAGAACATATAAATCCTAAGCAAGCAAAGCTTCAAGGTACTTTTCAACCTACTTGTCATCTTGACAAGTGAGAATCGTATTCAGTTGCACTACACATAGTAAACCTTCAGGTTTTGTGCATGCCAAGTTCTCGGGACTTCAAAACCATCCATAGTCTCCAGCTTGTAGGTTCCTCTACCTTGAACACTTTTGACTTTGTATGGCCCTTCCCAATTCAGGGCAAGCTTCCCTTTCTGTCCTACACCAGAAGCTTCTATCTTCCTCAAGACTAGGTCACCTTGTTTGAAAAACCTTTCTTTAACCCTTAGGTTGTAGTAGAATGAAGCTTTTTTCTGATATTCTACTATCTTCGCATGTGCCTCATCTCGCACTTCATCAATTAAGTCCAGGGCTAACCTTTGTCCTTCTTCATTCTCCTCAGCATTGAAAGCTTGAATCCTGGGAGAGGAATGTGATATCTCCACGGGAACAACTGATTCTGCCCCATATGCTAACATGAAGGGAGTTGCTCCAATCGTGACTCTACAGGTAGTCATATAGGCCCATAATATTGGAAGTATCTCATCCACCCAATTATTCCTCGATTTCTCAATCCTCTTCTTTAGTCCATCCAGGATTATTCGATTCGCTACCTCCGCTTGCCCATTGGCTTGCGGGCGAGCCACAGAGGTGAACCGTAACTCAATTTCATTTTCTTCACAGTACTTCTTGAATTCCTCGTTGTTGAATTGTGTTCCGTTGTCGGTGACTAGGATATGGGGAATTCCATACCGGCACATAATATTTTCCCACAGGAATTGTGCAACCTGCTTAGTTGTGATTTTGTCCAAGGGTTTGGCTTCAATCCCCTTAGTGAAATAATCAATGGCTACAATCAGGAACTTCCTTTGTGTCGTGGCCATGAAGAAAGGCCCCAGAATATCCATTCCCCACATAGCAAAGGGGATGGGCGAGTTGATAGAGGTCAGCATCTTGGGGGGTTGTCTAACAACCGGTGTATGCTTCTAACAGCGGTCACACTTCTTCACATACTCTTTGGCATCAGCCATCATTTTCCGGCCAATAGAAGCCTAAACGGGTTATCTTATGAGCCAAGGTTCTGCCCCCAAGTATTGCCCACAAATACCTTCATGTACTTCTTTAAGAGCCAAGCGTGCCTCATCGGGCCTGAGATACCTTAAGTAAGGAACCACGAAAGATCTTTTGTACAGAATCCCATCTATCAAAGAGTACCTTAGTGCCCGAACAGCTAACTTTCGTGCTTCAGTAGAATCGTTTGGAAACCAACCGGTTTGAATGTGGACCTTAATGAGATCTATCCATGACGTCCCCAGGCCTACAGGAGCTACAAGCTTAACATCTATGCTCCATATCTTCAAAACGCGGAAGTACACACTTCCTGAACTTTCTTCTATCTCGGATGAAGCAAATTTTGATAATGCATCTGCCTTAGCATTTTTCTCCCTTGGAATGTGCTAAACGTGGCATTCATTGAATTGGGTCATCAAGGCCCTTACTAGGCGGACATACTTAGCCATCGTATCATCCCTTGCCTCAAACTCTCCCTTTACCTGGGATATGACCAGCTTCGAGTCCCCACGGACTCTTAAGTTCTTGACTCTAAGTGTCCCTGCTAGGCTGAGGCCAGCTATCAGGGCTTCATATTCTGCCTCATTGTTTATGGTTGGGAAGTCTAACTTCATGGCATACTCAATCAAGAACCCATCAGGGCTTTGTAAAACCAATCCTGCTCCACTTGAGTTAGTTTTTGATGCTCCATCAAAATAGAGAACCCAATATTCTTTCTCCTTATCATCCTTCTCTTTGTCCCCATTATTAACTTCCTTGTCTTGAGGTATGGTATCTTCCTGCCCCCCGACTTCTTGGTTGGGTATGGTACATTCCACCACGAAGTCAGCTAATGCCTGGGCTTTTATTGTCGTCCGTGGCTTGTACTTAATGTCGAACTCTCCCAGCTCTATTGCCCACTTGATCAACCTCCCACTAGCCTTGGGACTATGAATGATATTTCTCAGGGGCTGATTTGTTAGCACCTCAATTTGATGAGCCTGAAAGTAAGGACGTAACTTTCTTAAAGCCATCACCAAGGCTAGAGCAAATTTCTCAATAGTTGAATAATTCAACTCAGCACCATGCAGTATTTTGCTGACATAGTATACAGGTTTCTGGATTTTCAGTTCCTCCTTAACCAATATAGCGCTCAAGGCACTTTCTGAAACAGCTAAGTACAAGAATAAAACTTCATTCAAAGCTGGCTTGGCCAACAACGGGGCCTGGGCCATATATTTCTTTAATTCCTCAAATGCCTTCTGGTTTTTCTCATTCCATACAAAGTCCTTAATGTTCTTTAGTGACTTGAAGAATGACAAGCACTTGTCTCCTGACTTGGAAATGAATCGTCCCAGCGCAGCAACCCTTCCTGTGAGCTTCTGCACATCCTTGACAATTTTTGGTGGTTCCATGTCCAGGATTGCCTTTATTTTATCGGGGTTAGCCTCGATCCCTCTCTTGGAGACCATCAATCCCAAAAAATTTCCAGACCCTACTCCGAAAGCACACTTTGTACGATTTAACATCATCTTGTGGTACCTCAAAAGCTTTCCTCAAATGGGTTATATGATCAGTCTTTACTAGACTCTTGACTAACATGTCATCAACATAGACTTCCATAGTCTTGCCAATAAGATCCTTAAAAATTTTATTTACCAACCTTTGATAGGTGGCTCCTGCATTCTTAAGACCAAATGCCATAACAAGATAACAATAAACACCAAAGTCAGTGATGAATGATACCTTTGGAGTGTCACCCTTGTGCATCTTAATCTGATTGTATCCACTAAATCCATCCATGAAGCTCAGCATCTCATGCCCAGCAGTGGCATCAATCAAAGTATCAATCCTTGGCAACGGAAAACAGTCCTTAGGGCATGCATCATTCAGATCGGTGAAGTCTATACACATCCTCCAATTTCCATTGGCCTTCTTCACCATTACAGGGTTTGCTAACCATTCCAGAAATTGAATCTCCTCAATGAAACCAGCTTCTAAGAGCTTCTCTACTTCCTGTTTTATAGCCTCTTATCTTTCCGGGGCAAAGTTCCTTTTCTTTTGCTTCACTGTCTTCCGGTTTGGGTCCATGTTTAACTTGTGAGTAATCAACTCCGGGTCTATGCCCGGCATATCAGCTACTGACCATGCAAACACATCATTATTTTCTTGCAAAAATCTCACCAACTTCCCTCTAAGGGGCTCCTCAAGTGTGGCTCCAATGAAAGTCATCCTCTCAGGATTCTCGGGGGCTAAAGAAATCGAAACCAAGTCTTTTGCTGGCTTTCCTCTTTTCTCATCATTCTCTCGAATATCCATATCTTCAATAGGAAGAACCTTCCCCCCAACTTTATCTGCCCTCAAAGAGGCTACATAACAGCTTCTAGCCATTTTTTTGATCTCCTCTCTCTTCTCCAATCCCATTCCGGGTGGGAAACTTCATAACTGAATGGTAGGAAGAAGGGACTACCTTGAAGGCATGTATCCCTGTTCTCCCCATGATAGCATTATAAGTTGAACTAGCCTTTACCACCACAAAGTCCAACATCTGCATTGCTTGCTTTGGTTCCCGACCTATGGTGGTTGGCAACTTGATTATCCGTTCCATGGGACATTCTACTCCCGCAAATCATATATCGGCATGTTGGTTGGGGTCAATTGTGAGTCGTTATATTCCATCCTTAGAAAGGCGTCATGGAGCTAGATATCCACTGAAGCACCATTATCCACAAGGACCCTCTTGACCGGGCTATTTCCTATTATTGGTGTTATGACCAGCGGGTCGTCATGAGGAAATTTCACACCCTCTAGGTCAGAATCATCAAAAGCCAATGTTACTTCTATCCTGGCCCTTTTCGGGGCTTCTCCAACAATATACATAACCTCTCTAGTATATGCTTTTCTAGAGTTTCTGGATAATCCAGCAGCAGTTGGTCCTCCAAAGATTGTGTTTATCACAGGTCCTCGAGGTCGCGGCCCTCCAAAAATTGCGTTTATAACCGGTCCTCTAGGCTGGGGATTCCGCCCCTGATCGTCTTGGTCCCTCCTATGATCTTCAAAGTTCTTCCTTCCATTGTTATTCCTATCCCCTCCTTCTCCAGTGTATTTGTTCAATCTTCCTTTTCAAATGAGGAACTCAATTTCATCTTTCAGCTGTCTACACTCATCGGTGTCATGACCAACATCTTTGTGAAATCTGCAATACTTGCTCTTATCTAGCTTGGCAGGATCAGCCTTCAATGGCTTAGGCCAACGAATATCTCAATCTTTTTCGATTTCCATCAGGATCTGGCTTCTAGGAGCATTCAGTTTAGGATATTCAGTGAACTTTTGCCCAGGACCTCCCTTCTTGGGGTTTGAATCAGGGTTTTGCTCGGTTCTAGGATACTTGTCCTAAGCGATATACTCCAGATCAGTTTTCCGCTTCTTGCCTCCAATGGGCTCATTACTCACTATGGTCTTCCTCATGCTCTCTTCTACCTTGATATACTTCCCTACCCTATCCTGGAGCTTGCAACATGCTTTCAGGGGGACGTTTGGCCAATGACATCTTAAAAAACTCATCCCCAGTTCCTTGTTGCAGTGCTATCATGGCTACCTTATCATCAAGGTCTGGGACTTTTAAAGCCTCATTTGTGAAACGATTCAGGTAGTCTCTCAAGGATTCCTTTATTCCCTGCACAATGCTCATAAGAGATGCTGAACTTTTCTCATGAACTCTCCCGCTGATGAATTGCTTAATAAAAGCCTGACTTAATTCTCTGAACGACCCAATAGAGTTTGGGGGCAAGCGACTATACCACCTTTGAGCCATACCCGATAGGTTTTGAGGAAAGGCCCGACACTTAATAGCATCATTTACGGGCTACAATAGCAGTGCATTAGAGAATGTCCTAACATGATTAGCGGGATCTCCCGTGCCATCATAAGCTTTGATAGTTGGCATCTTGAACTTCCTTGAGATATGGGCATTCATTATTTCTTCAGTGAAGGGCGGAGTAGGATCATCAGGATCTCCAAGGGGAAGAAGATTGCTTGGATCAGCCCTTGGGACAACAGCCCTTCTCTATACTGGACCATCCAGGTCTATGACAGGAGGAGGATTTCTCCCCCTAGGAGGTACTGGGGGTCTGGTGGTCGGTGTGCCTCCAAGTTGTGGCGCCCTCCAAACCCGGGTCAGAAGTTTGGGGTCCACACATACACACACACACACATCTTATTTATAACCTGCTTATAACAATAATAAAAATAACAATAATATGCAGTGACCCTATTTACCAACTACCACAGATCGCAACAGGTTAAAGTATGCACACAAGTCACACATCTACTTATATTACATATCATTTAAATCCCAACCATTCAAACTCAAACTGAGTATTAAACTTTATTACAACTTTTACAGACTTAAATTATTCCAAAAGAAGCCTACTAGCTCAGCTTTCTCAACCTGAACCCCTAGCTCTCGCGCTGGACTGGGGATCCTCGTTACCAACTGGTTCCTTTTTAGCTGGAAAGAATATAAACATCGCACAAATGAGCTAACTAGCTCAGCAAGTCACAATGACAAAACTGAGAATAATGATCATCAGGTGAACATGATTATGATATCAAGTGAACAATGGATTATGAATTAGAATTGGATATTATACTTTTAATTTAAAAACCAAGGTTAGGCTGCTGATCAGTCACGCACTAACCCCGAGCAAAGCACACAGCATTGCTCTAACTACTGGATCCAAGGCACACATTGGCCTAACTTGACCATTATATGGTCTGACCACGAATCTGGTCCACAATTTTATAAAAACAATCCAATTCTAACATAATAACAGAATAAGCAATAATAAACAATAATCATAATCATTAACAACAATGAGTGTTTAACAATGAAAGGGTTTCAATCCTTGTAAGGATCAACAAGATAATTTAAAAGCTTGGATGCTGGTATTGAAAGAATTGGATAACAAAGGAATCAACATTTCAGGGTTTCAAAGATTTGGGCTTTCAAAGCATAGGATACAATGTTTGAGTATATAATTAATTCAGTTTAGTGTTTGGAATTTTGTTTGCATGTATTTGTGGAGTAGTATCGTATACTTGAGGTTCGTGTTTGGGTATACAACAATCAATGGTCTAGAAAGAATAAGGTTCATGGCTCAAGATCAATAACTGGAATCAGGGTTTAGGTTTCTGTGCTTCAAAGCACTTGCAATATCACAGGATTATCAAGTACTACAATATCTCGAGAAAGTTCAGACACTTGCCTGGTACTAGCTTACTATTCTGCACTCACTTCCAATCACAATCGTCTTACTCCTCAACTACCTGTTTCCCTTTCCTATGCCTTGCCTCTTCTACTCACATATCATAAACATCTATCAATAATCGACTCATAGAGTTCTATTCAACACATACTTCTGTCTACCCTTCGTTTTACCCAAATCCGATTAACAGATTAAAAGTTATGTAATAATCAAGTAAACACCGAATATATAGACTGATAGTCAATCAACAAGTCACATATAGCCACTAATACATCACGTAATCAATGATATTATTTATAAGAAGTCTCGGGTCATAAATAGGCTTTCTGATATTTAAATGATTTTTTAAAACATTTTTCGGAATTAAAACGGGTCATTGGATCAATTTCGGAATAATAACAGGGTTCGGTTGGCTAATTCTGGCTCTCCGAAACAATTTTTATACTAATTATCGAGCCTTAGAAATAATTTAGAATATATTTTAAAGGCTCAGAACTATTTTTCGGAATTTTTAAATCATTTTTAAGTAATTATATTTAATTAAATAATTAATTAAAATCAATTAATAATTAATTAAATCAATTAATCAATTAATTTCCAAATTAATTGACCAATTAATCGATTAAAAAAATTAACTGAAATTAATTAACTAATTAATTCAGATTATTTTTGAATTAAAAATAATTTTCGGAATTAAAATAATAATTTCAGAATTTTCAGAAATTAAAAATGAATTTTTATAATAAAAATAAATAGGAAATATGATTTTTAAACATTTTATAAACAGGAATCCTATTTTTGAAAACTTTGCAAACTATAGGGACTAAATTCACCATCTTCAAAAATACAGGGACTAAACTGCAATTTTGCAGTTTCAGTCGCCGGAAAATCGGGGGTGGCCGGAGAAGACGATCCCGGCGTCCTCACCCCACCAATACCTCCAGATCAACACTACACAACACCAGGAACTTGTTCATGCATTCAAAACATTCTAATCATCCCTGTTCTGGCCGGAAATTGGCCAAGAACATCGCCGGTTTCCGGCGAACATCGCAAATCTTTAAAATACAACTCCCTTCGATTCAAGCATCCTCTGTTAACGAGCTATATATCAATCGATTGCAAATTTTATAAGGAACACAACCCACTATAAATCAACAGCTAATAACCCCTAAATCAAAAACCCCCAAATTTCAATTGAAAATATTCATACGGGTTAAAACCCTAATTTTGAAATTCGAAAATTAAACCCACTTTGAGCATGTTATTGAACTCCAAATCAGACGTATGACATATGAAAATCATCAGGAAAACAAGCTACAACATGCAATCATCAAATCATACAAACAATCATCCGAACAAAAAATCATATTTTTAATAAAATAAATTCGAAAATAAATAAATTTTTCAGAAAATAAACCTTTGATTCTGCAGTGAAACAAAGCTCAGAATCTGATAGAACAC